>NC_072471.1:14456933-14481933 GCF_027596085.1 Anoplopoma fimbria | reverse complement strand
GCCCCACTCTTCCCACTGTTCAAAAGGACAGCCTATAAATAGATATTAGGCAATATCCTTAAGAGTCTGCCCAGAGAAGAAGGGAGAGAAATGATAGAGGGGTGGGGGAGGGAGGGGAGGGATGGAGCGACATTCTTACAAACAGCTGATTGTGTAAAGAGGGAACAGTAAGTAAGACAACACCGGGGGACAGAGAGAGAGAGAGAGAGAGAGAGAGAGAGAGAGGGGGACAGACGATGTTAAAATAAGTTCAAGAGAGAGTGACGGAGGGATGGAGATGGAGAGAGAGGGAGTTTTTGAAAGCTGAGACAAGGAACAGCAGAGAGGGAGCGATATAAAGAAAAGAGCGATGGCAATAGAGCGATGGCAATAGAGCGAGTGATAGCGCGACACGGGGGAAAAAACATTTGTTTAAATTCCTGCCTGAGGTGTCATACTGATGTAAATGTTGCGGTCGGCTCCTCCGAGGCAAAACGCCCTGGGTGCCTTATCTAAAAGGAGCATTCCGCTCAACTATTTTGATATGCCCTTCCATTCCCTTTAGAAAACAATTTGAAAGAGAGCTTGCATTTCCACGCAAATAGACCTGAGTGACTGACAGGGGGGGGATTAAATAAAAAAACAAGAACAACAACATAAATGTCGCTTTGACTCTTGACAGCACTTTGGAATTAGCCGGTGTGCTTATTTTTTACTGCAGACGATGGATTCCACTGAATGTACAGCACACGTTTGTGCAGTGGTTGATATAATGTGTTGATATTTAAAGCGATCCTGAACACACGCACGCACGCACGCACGCACACACACACATGCAGACACAGAAGCTCGCACACACTTTACTGTGGAATTCTCCAGAGGAGGCTCCCACGCTCCCTGAAAGCTTGTTCTGAGTAGAGGAGTTAACAAGAGCAGTTAGCACCATGATTATGTTAGCAGCCAGACACACAGAGCGAGAGAGCCTGTGGTGTGTGTGTGTGTGTGTGTGTGTGTGTGTGTGTGTGTGTGTGTGTGTGTGTGTGTGTGTGTGTGTGTGTGTGTGTGTGTGTGTGTGTGTGTGTGTGTGTGTGTGTGTGTGTGTGTGTGTGTGTGTGTGATAGGCTGTGACATGGCTGCTTTGTCTTTCTCTCATTCTTCAGCAAAGCTGAAACCCAATCTTTGACCCCATTTTTTTTTGCATGTGAGCATCCTCTCCCATAAACCCGCCGCCTGTATTTAAACACGCTCGCCCGTGCGTAAGCGTGCGGCTGCTGACGTGCCAACACGAAATGGACGCGTTGATTACAGTAAGCCGAGGCCAGGAGATGGTTAACCACCGTCCACGGCGATTATTCGGCCCCGTTAATGGACGCGCGTCGTGGCCGATTAGTGACTTAGCAGCAGTGGACATATGTGATATGAGAGGGACTTAACTGAGGAGCCGCTAATCATCAAAAAGCCAAGGGGAAGTGGCGCTCTAATCTCAGCTTAGCGCTCTCACCGTGTGCACGATTGTGTGTGTGTGTGTGTGTGTGTGTGTGTGTGTGTGTGTGTGTGTATGTGGTGTTCCTGTAAGGGAAATGAGAGTTTGGTGGGCAGAAGAGACAAACAGGACATTAAAAAATGTGTGTCTTTGGAGTTTACATATTAGTTTTGTTTGTGAAAGAAAAAATAAATACACCGCTAAGTTTGTTGCACTGGTGTTATGACATTTGAGAAATCATTCATGGGCTGCTTCTTTGTAAAAAAAAAAAAGGCTAGCAGCATGTGCGCATAAATTAAGTGTGTTCATCACCGTGTTTGGAGTGACGTGTTTGAAATCGTGCTAATAATCTTTAATTATGACCTCGACGCCGATGAATTTATCTTTAAAACCCTCATCTTCTTTTAATCCTCGCGTCGCTCCGCGCTTTCAAGGGGCGTCTTCCTCCGGCTCCCGTCCAGGTCTCCGCCGGCACGACAGCCCTGCCAAACTTTAAATGAAGTAGCCGGCGTAACCTGCACACCCGCCGAGCCCAATTGTGTAGTAATTCCACTTCAAAGGCGAACGGGGGGGGAGAGGGGATTTTATAGCCGGAGAGGAGCTGTGAACGGCCTCCCCATTCATAGGCTCCCACCTCTGAGGAAGTAGTGGCAAGAGTATTGGGGAGGGGGGTGGATGGGTGTGAAGAAGAATCAAAATAAAATAAAAACAGCATAAAGCATGATGAAATGTTTGCCGTGTGTTGTTTTCTTTCCAAGAGAGAGAGAACAGTTGTCTTTGGCCCGCAGAGCTCTAGGATATCTCTGTTGTTTTTTCCCCGTGTTAATGTGTAACTGCTGCCTGCACGTCTAGATATGTCAGCGTGGCTACCGTGGTTGAATGACCGATCATAAAATCGCTAAAAGCAAAACCAAAAATCCTCACCGCATATTGATATTGCTGCGGCTGAGCCAAAGTGCAACAATCGGTGAGGTGTGAGGCCCCAAAGCTGACCCCAGGTCTGTTTGTTGGGGGTTACGGCCAGGCGGAGGTGTTCACGGGACAGAAGGGGAGGTGTTTGTGTTTGCATGTGTGTGTGTGTGTGTGTGTGTGTCTGAAACAAAAGGCCCCAGTGTGAGAGAGTGAAAGGGAGGTAAAGTAAACATGCAGTGATGAAGACAGACCTGCAGTGTTCAGGCCTCTGTTTGATGTATGCGCATGTATGTGTGTGTGTGTAGAGTTTGTACAGCTGGGCCTGCCACTTACTTTGGATAGACACACACACTTCTTTCTCCTCAGTCATTCTATCATAAGTATCATAAACGTTATCACGAGTCGATCACGGTGTTAATATGAAGTGGATTTCATGATAGCCGGTTTTATCTCTGGAGTCCTTTGTCATCGAAACAAATAGGAAATCTTTACTGGAATCATTTTTTGCTGAGCAAGCCCACGGAGATACAGTGTCCAGGGTGACTGATAAAGATATGTAACCTGTGTGTGGGTGTTGACATGTTGTCCTGAGTTAAAACACATATGCTCACTTGTTGTGACAGATTAGTGAATTAGAATAAGTGAGATTGTAGTTTTGCACAACTTGATTTAACAATCAAAGCTGTATTTTTTACTAATAAGTCAGTATCACATGGGTCCCTTATAAGTGGATGAAATTGTAACTACTAATAAAACTAAAAAGCAAATTGTTTATCCGTGTTCCTGTAATCTTCACATTTTGGAGATAAAGATGGTTATAAGCAATATGCATATGATAACACAAATTTGTAAATTGGTCTCAATTATTAGATTATCTGTGAGTTCAATGAATCTTGCAGGAAAAATCTCCCCAAAAACAATTAACCGTTATTAAATTACATCACTATGGCGGTGAGTTTTTCAGTACGGCTCGGAGTGGAGTTTATTTGATTTTGACCGTATCCTTCCCCCCGTCGCAACCTGATAACGCCGCATGTCTCTTAGCGCGGCGCTCTCCTTCGGCGCCTCCAGCGATGCGACACTCGACGTTGTTTGCGTTTCCACTGTCATAAGGTAAATAAGCAATGAATTAGCGACGGGGGATGCTCCGAGGAACAATGCCAGATGTACGGTCCAGAGGAAATCCAATAGAGTCAAGAGTGTAATCAGTTTACCGGAGAGACAAGCAGGGAGAGAGGGGAAGAAATTGGAGAGGAGCAGGGCTGGAGAGGAAGAGCAAATCAGAGACAGAGGAGGTTGCAGATGGAGGATAAAGATGTGACGACGTAGGTGAAAGTGAGAAGGAGCAGAAAAGTAAAAATATAACTTTTTTTAAATCAAAGATAATGAAAGAATGAGCGGACTTTTAGAGTCAGACGCCTGTTGCTTATTTCTCATTTTTCGCCTCTTCCCATTGCGCACACCACCCCCGCCTCCCGTTTTCAAAGCCCGTCCATCCACGCCTCCATCCACGCCTCCATCCACGCCAAGCGACCGAGCTTTAGCAGCCTATTACCCAGGGTCATAGTCGCAGTGGCTTCAAGGCTGACAAGCGCATCTGAAAGCACTCAGACGATGCTGAGAAGCACATTAAATTCTATTATTGCTGCATAGTCACTGCATCTCCATTCGGCTGAAGTACAGGGAGGCAAATGTACCTTGTGTGAGGCAGAGTTCACCTAATAGATGTGGCTTTATATCTTTTCCTCCTTTTCAAGGGGGGAACAAAGCCAAGGTAACAAATGCAAACAGCGGGGCCTTCGCGTTGCCGGCCATTTTCCTCCGGTTCCTCCATTGTCCAGAGGTTTTTCATAAACACATATTATTGTCACCGTGCATACTTCTCTCACTCTGTCGCTCTCTTTTTTCTTTTTTCTTTTTTCTCTTTCTCTTTCCCACTCTGAAAGCCCATTGTCAAGACATGGTCATTTCCTCCACAATGCCAGTGCAAGCGGGCTCCATTTGCAGTAATGGCCCCCGTCTTTTGGAAAATGCGAACGTTGAATGGCCCCCACGGTAAACATACTGTAAGACCTGAGAGTGTGTTTGAAGGTCTGCCAAGGAGCTGGATGCTCACAGACAGACTGAAGGGGATATTGTGTGGACTTGCACTGAGAGAGCGACAGAGAGAGAACGAATCCAGAGAAAAGGGAGAGGAAAAGAGAATTGGTGCGGGTTGATGAGCTGAATGGGATTCGGTGAATACCTGCTGGGAGGACTTAAAAGATGTCTTGGCGCAGGGTTGTTTTACAGTAAGCACGCAGCCTAGCGGGGAAAAAAATCCAAAAAGTTGGATCGGTCTGTCCAGGAGTTTTACAGGAACTAGTTTTATCCACAGGAACACGCACACTTCCTGTTGCCACCATCATATAACCTGTTATATCATCCTTTGAATATTGCTCACTCTTCCTCTTGTTTTTCCCTTCTCTCTCTTCTCTATCTCCCTTCTTTTTTTTTTTGTTTTCCAGGATGTCTTCCAAGCGACCAGCCTCTCCATATGGGGGGACAGATGGAGAGGTAACCATGGCAACCAGCAGACAGCGAATGGAGGATGAGGATGGCGAGGGACTGGGCGGTGTCATCCACCTCCCCCTGGTCTCCTACTGCGGCAAGGTGTCCCCTCGCTCGCCCCCCAACCGCAACTTGGACAGCCCCCCCAACACGGTGAGAGCAGCTACCGACTTTTGCATCTGATGGTTCTTATATTGTGTCGCGAAAGCATCCCACTTATGGGTGACGGCGGCCTTGAGCGGGGTCATGCCGTGAAACAGGTGCAACACGTGGGGATGTTTCCACAGTATGTGTCACGGCCTCAGGTTTGGCTTCTAAAACCAACGGAGTAGATCACATTACTTTTGTTTTATTTGGGAAACGATATCGTCGTTGAACACTTTCAGTATTGTTTTAATATTTAGCGAATTGCTAAATAAAAAAATCACACTTTCTAGGAGATACATGATACAGGTACTTTTAGATTCCGGTTCAATTACACTGTCCGAGGATTCGTCCGTAAAGAGTCAATGTCCATAAATCCGTTTCGGAATCCTTGAAAATAGTTGCTTCTTAAAACTTGCTTGAGAATGATCACATTTTTAAGTTATCTTAAGCATCAAATTAATCCAGTGAAAGGTGTCCATCCATTTGAACACGACAAACAATTTGCTACAAAAAATGCTATTTGAAGAATTCGGCAAAACTTTTAATGGTGCCAGTTGGCCAAAATGGAAACAAATATATAAGATAAACAAAATGGGGTTTGTTGTTAGTTTTAACCAACAGCTTAACTCATTGAACCCATGGCATAAATATGGTTCTTGTTTTCATCCCCCATACCATTATGGGAAGTATAGTTCTTAAACTTTGCTAAAAGGGTTAGAAAAAAAAAACATTGACAAATGTTTGTGGATGAATTCAGCAAGAAATCAACTTTCATTCTTTATTCTGGAATGGGCATATAATGTATTTTTAGGAATGAAACAAAATAATTTGAATTATGTTGCTTTTATAGAATTTCTAGACAAGCAATCAGTAATAATTCTGCATATTGAAAACAAAATGAAAGCTTATACGGTCTGGATCTCAAACGCGTCTTTGACTTTGGTATGTTATTTACTCCTCTAATGGTGACTAAGAGTCACCTTTAAACCCACGAACACAAAGCCAACAATGTGGAAACAAAATGTATGTTTGGCCATTCAGTCATGAAAAGAGTGAGTTTTCTAAAGAGGCAGAAATTGACTTTCTCTCTGTGTGTGTGTGTGTGAAAAGCAGTTTGGCGCTTGGAGCTTGAGTTCTTTTTATTTTATTTTTTCAGAAATGGGATGAACAAAAAAAAATAAGGTTCAAGGCTACTGTTTAGGTGCACAAGTGTTTTTTCGCTTTTGTGCGCGCGGCACCCGCTCATCGCCTTGAGCCCGTTTGATGCACAGTTGCGTGACTGCAACATTGTGAGCTGTTGCAGTGAGTCATTTTCCTCAGGAGGAAGTGTGACATTGTGTGTCGGTGCTGTATGTATGGTTCCGTGTGTGTGTGTGTGTGTGTGTGCATCTGGTGTGTGCGCGTATTTGTACAGTTGAATTGCATCTTCGGTGTGATTCATGTTAAATATTAGTGTAGGGCCTCGCGGTACACCGGCTCGTTCCAAACTTCTGTTAGCTGCCTTTCATGTGTGTGAGTACACAGGCCATGTGTGCATTTTTAAGATGACTCCTGCATGGGACTCATTTCACATTCAATACATGTGGTGTGATTTACAATGCATGTTTCAGTACATAAGTGTGATAATGTGACTGTATAGGGTATCATGTGTTGCTGGTATGCCTTATTTAGCTCTTTAAAATCGTGTCTGTGCAACAAAATGTTGACTTTCCACCGAAAAAAACGTGTTATTAACATTTCAGAGCATCCTTTGAAGGATTTTGTCTTGTTTAAAATGTAAATGACTCATGTGTTTGCACCAAAACTCTTTATGGATTGTTTTTTACTCGCTGTCTTGCCTTCATTCTGGCCCGTTACCTTGATACACACCTTGTCACAGCAGCGCTCTGATAACCGCTGTCAACCTTTCCCCCCCACACACTGACAATAAATGCTCCGCGTGCTGTAAAACAATGAAACAGAGCTTAGGAGCCGTAATGGAAAGCTAATTCTGTAATTAGCCTGCTGATTAGCCTGCAGGCCCCTCCCACCGTGGACTCTGCATGTGTGGCAGGTGCCGACTGTAAACCAAAGTCCTGGGAGTGTGGGGGAAACACACACACACACACACACACACACACACACACACACACACACACACTGGCACACGCTGGGTTATCCTCTGCTGTTGTGGACAGTGATTAGATTGTTCCTGGTTCATTTAGATGGATTAATCTTTTGCTATATTCAATCGAATATGTATTAACATTTTTAGTTGGTTCTGTCCGCTCCTGAAAAATTCTTAAATATCCTTACACGACTGCTGTCTAGTGCATTAATTGACAGCAGAAGGGGAGAAAGCGTTGTGTGTGTGTGTGTGTGTGTGTGTGTGTGTGTGTGTGTGTGTGTGTGTGGGGGGGGGGGTTCTCATACGCAGCATAATAGCTGATGTGGCTTATGAAGTGGCAAGCCAGGGTGTGTGTCTTGCGGGCGGGATGGGGGCTTATCCCACTGCCTGCTTGGCATGTTGTAAGATGTGTGTTAAGTTATTTTTTTTGGTGGTGGTGGTGGGTGGGTGGGGTTTACAGCTTCAATCCCTTCGCAGCTGACTGTCAGTGAAGAGTGGATGAAGAGAAAAAGAGGGGGAGAGATTTACAGCAGGGTGGGTGGGGGTGTCTGTGGGACTGTAAGGGAGCGGGGTCTGTCTCTCTCAGGGCAATTGTCGTAAAGTGATAGGGGGGGGGGAGTAAATGGCTCATCGGCGACCGGTTGACTTGGAAGTGAGGCAGCGGGGAGAGCGGACGGGGAGAAGGGTGGGGGACGGGAACTACAGCTTTATCTTGTCATAGTAAATTAACACGGTGGCGGAGAGGCGCTCCGCTACACGCTGACCTCTTCATCCCGCCGGCCTCGCCCGCCTGCTCCGCTTGGGCCACGGCCGCTTTACCTGCCTGCTGCAGCTACGCACACACACACACACACACACACACACACACACACACACACACACACACACACACACACACACACACACACACACACACACAAAGAGAAGAAAAAGCAGAAACAGCACTCACACACATTTTTTTTAAAAGCTGAAAGGTGCCACATTATTCACTTTTTAAAATTTCTGTTCTGGTGCAAAGCGCCGGCTCTGGATGAGAATAGTGCTTCTCATAATGGTTCGCAAATGAATGTGGTCGAGCTAAAAGGGTGTTTTATTGAATGTGAAGTTCTCCCCGTGCTGGTGGGCCCTGATTGGCTGAGAGCGGCTCGGTTCAAACGCCTGATGGGAAGGATTTTAGCGGCGGTTCAGTGAGGTCAGCCAATCAAACACTGAACCCAGTTATGATGCGGCAGAGTTAGAGAGGTCGTTTTACTTTATTCCGTGGTAAACAAATCAGATATTTCTGAATTATTTCAACAGCGTGCAGAATTGTTAATACCTTTTTCTTCTTGCTTGCTTTCTTTTAGGTGTTTTATGTTTGTGTTTTGCAAATCCTCGTAGAGAAAAAAAAAAGATGTTTTCACATCAGACAGAGGCAAGCATCTTCTCTCATAAATGTGTTAATGGACAAACACTAATTATTTCATTAACAGGCGAGATGAACGCCACGGCGGTAGAAAAACTCTAAAGATATTTCATCAGGCATTATTTCTTATTCATTTTCCTCCACGGGCCCTCTCTTCCCCTCTCTTTTTTTTGTGTGTGCAATTTCTATGTGTGATTATGTGTGTGTGCATGTGAATTTGACAGATTTAACACAGTCATTGAGCAGTCTTGAGACACAGTGGTCACACTTAATTTCTCATGCCAGTGATGCACTAATGAATCAACACACGCTTGCCTGTCAACAGCGAGGGGTCGCCGTAAAAATATACTGGCGCACATTTTAGCCCAACTGCTATTTCAAATACATAAAATACAGCTGCATGTTTTTAGATAAGGAGAAGGCCAAGTGTGACATTCTCGGACAATACGTTTAAATACCGAATTAGAATCTATTATTATAATAATAAGAATCAGGACGCTCAAATTAGTCAATGGCGACTGTATTTTGTGAAATAAACTAAAATAATTATGCATTTTTTTGTTTATTTGGGGGTTTCCATGGAAGTAGCTCCACCATATTGTTGTAACAGGAGGATAAAAGTAAAGCTTGTCCCAGCCTGAGGGACCTCGAAGTCAGAACTGAGTGTCTGTGTTTAGCCGTGGCATGTAAGGGGATTTGTTGCATGCGTGTGTGTGTGTGTGTGTGTGTGTGTATGTTTGGCAGTGTAATCGGAGGTGTGTTAAGTGTATGTCTTGTAGATTGGCAGCTCTGGCAGCACAGCTAAGTCCTTACCCCCCTGCAGGAGTGATCAGTGACATTCTCTCGGCGTGTGTGTGTGTGTGTGTGTGTGTGTGTGTGTGTGTGTGTGTGTGTGTGTGTGTGTGTGTGTGTGTGTGTGTGTGTGTGTGTGTGTGTGTGTGTGTGTGTGTGTATTTTAGTCCAGCAGCTGTTTCCAGTTCTTCCCACTGCCACATTGTCCATGCCTTGATCCACAACGACGCGCCAAGCATCGAATATTGTTTTTCTTCCCCGCACATACACCTTGAGCAGCCCGAAACATGTCAGGCTACGGTAGAGAGATTGAGGGGAGAGAGAGAGAGAGAGAGGGGAAGAAAGAGAGTTTCTTCCGTCGGGCAACAGAGAAGGAGGAAGGGAAGAAGAGGAGGAACATGAACGGCGGCATCTGTGCTGGCTGTAGAAAAAAAAAAAAAGCATTTGGATGTTTGTTTTTTTCCCCCTTCTTTTTCTGGCAAGAGTTCCGTGTTTTTTAAACCAACCTCCCCTCACAGATGAGCTTAAGAAGACAAAAGTTGTTTAATTCGGTTCCATTGCAGAGGCAGTAAAAGGATAAAGAGAGTGAGGCGCAATTTTTACTTTGTTCCAGTCATTTTTGGAAGAGAATTGACATCTGCAAACTAAAGGCAGAACCGCCCACACTGCCAGCCTGCCACATCCAGTGCATATAAATACATATATGCAGGCACTCACACATTTACACACACACACACAGACACACACACACACACACACACACACACACACACACACACACACACACACACACACACACCTACAGGCTATGTGCACTCAGTGTCACACATGTGCACACAGAAATGGCTGGAAAAAAAACCTGAGAGGAGGGCTTGAACAGTTTACAGTATCCAGAATTATGTTTGTACTTAGGAATAAATGCATGTTGATGTGAAGAAAGTTTTCGCAACCCTGTGTTACTGCAGGAGCTCGTCGCCGGAGTGACACCCGTTTACTATAGAAGGTCGGTCTTGAGTTTTTTTTTTGATCCCTCTGTCTTGGACTTCGCCAAATCACCAGGGTGAGAATGTCAGCAGGGGCACGTGGATTAAATGCTGTGAGGTTGATTGAGGGTGGGGGTGGCGGGGGGAAGAAAAAAAAAACATAAGCCATTTAAGTTGCCTCCGGGATAAGGCCGTCTGTCTGACTTCACACATGAATAATGTCACGGGCCCTAATTTACCAGATCTTTGAAGAAGAAGCCCTGGCTCCCCGCTAATTCCCCTTGATTTAGAAATGACCTTCATTGTTGAACGCGGTGAGACGACATCAGATTTTGCAAAACAGCGCAAAAGAGATCCGACAATCCCCCTTCAACCCCCCCCCACCCCCCACCCCATCCACCCGTATTCTTGCCCTGTTTGTTTTGTTTGCGTGACATCTTTCTCGAAAAAGAAAGAGTGCGGCTGTTTTTAAGTAGGCGCTGGATTAGATAAATGGGATGTGACAGGTGTGACCGCTGCCTTCAAGATGCCTGCCTTCCCCTCTCTCTCTCTCTCTCTCTCTCTCTCTCTCTCTCTCTCAATGAAGCTCTCTGTCAACCCTGCTCTCTCTCTCATTTCCTCTAATAACATCTCATCTCTCTCACTCTCTCCTTCGCCTTTTTCTTTCTCTCTTTCTTTGACTTCTACCCACTTGCACTCCTTCTCTCTCCTCTGTCTTCCTACATTTTTTCTTTCTTTACGTGTCGTGCCGGGGCGCTGATGCAACTCGTGATCACAAAATAAAAAAGCCGCTCATTTGAAGTCTAAATTTCCCTAATCTGAAGGGCAAGAGAGAGGAAGGGGGGAACGCAGCAAGGGAGGAGGGAGACAGGAGCAGGTCGAGGCCCGTCAACTTGGTCAGGTGGTGAGCGGGGGGGAAGAGTAAAGTCTTTCAGCGCTTTAAGATCACAAGATCACTTCCTCGCAGCAGCAGCAGACCCTCTGCCAGTGTGCGGGAAGCCTCGACACCGCCGGGGGGGGGGTTGAAGCCTCGTCACCATCATCGCACACGTACGACTGTTACAGCCGTATCATCGCTGTCACACTCTGTCCCTCCGCTGCGATGCGTGTGTGTAGAAGCGCGCGGATGGAGAGAATTAGTGAATTATTGAGCGTGCTGACTTATTCAGAGTGTGGAAAACACACAGCGCCCAAATAAAGAGAGAGAGTCAGTGAGGTGTAGGAAACGGAGAGTGATAATGGTCCGCTGTACCTCTCATACAGTGTTTGACCACTGATAAATGAAAGCGTGGTCAATATTGAAAAGGCCTCTGCCCGCCTGGCTTTATTCCCTCAATAGAACAAGGATTTGAAACTTTGTCTCGAGGAGTTGTTTCTTTTTTCTCTCTTCTAGTCAAAAATCTCATACCTGTAGTATAGAAACGAATGAAAACTTGGATCACCTGGGGTCTAGATGACTTCATTGTGGACTGTGATCTCTGTTTTAAGTTCCACTTCCACCAGCAGCCTGCGAGTTAATGATTGTAAAACTATCTCCGCCTTAATATGCCATAATGTCATTAATCCAGCTGGAATGCACCACTGTGTCTCTCCCTGTATCTCTGTGTCTCCCTCACATGCACAACAACACGCACACAGTACTGTAAATGTGTGTGTGTGTGTGTGTGTGTGCGTATGTCCCAGGTGGCGTCCTCCATATTGTGGTTAGATTAGCCAAAGATTAACTCCGTGGACCATTGACCCTCCCGTCTACAAAGAGCTGATCTGACAGACTGACACGCTTGTTCCTGTAGTTAGAGAGCACAACACACTGGCATTAACACACCTGTGCGTGAGCAATGGAGGACACTGTATGCAACCGCTAGTCTGGACGTCTACCCGACCCAGGTGGTGCGTGTTCTCTGTGGAGGCTGACGGCGTCCTCCTTATCAGTGTCACTGTTAATTGGGCTCAGCTGGAATTAAATCTATCATGCAGGCTATCTAAACAAACACAGGTTTTATTAGGTCAAAGATTAACTTAGAATTACTCACCAGTCAGCTGCTGTTCTGAGATTCCTTTCGTATTCTTTATTCATCCAACTTTATCAAGATAGTCTTTTAAAATGTGACAATTACCCAAAGAAGTTTGAAGACACAAAATCTTAGAGTGACATTACGATAAGTTTATCATTTATTTGAAATGTTAAACTTCTAAATACAAGATGTGTCCAACTTTACTTTAAGTCAAGTCACTTTATGTGTCCCGGAGGTTTCAAGTGATGTCACTAAGTCATGACCCAGTTAAAGGACAGATATACCATCCAAAGGAAGTGATAACAAGAAAAAAACACATTTTTTAATGGACTAAAAAGACACACAAAAAATAATTTGTCATCGAAGAGTACAGGGGTCAAAATTAGGAATTTAGGAATCAATGTTGTGTATTTTAGTTTCTTCATATGAGAGGATTATTATTTCTAATGGTCATTAAATTTCACATGTAGAAGTCTGTTAAAACTTTAAACACAGGACAGTAGGATAATTATTCCTCACGACAGCTTGGCAGAAGGCACATCTTCACTCTGAGCTGTATATATTATATTTTGTATATTTCATGCTGATTCTTGTTTTGTCAGTTCCTTTTTATGAATTTATGGAAATGATTTGACACCTCTCCAAAGCTTTGTTCTGATTTCTTTTCTTTTTCTGATTGTCCTGTTTGATAGAGTTGCATCCTCAGCATTAATTGTCACAAGTCGTGGGACAAAAGTAGCACGACGCTGAAAGTTTGGCGCTTGGGATGCGGTACAGTAGCGTTGGACTTCCCTCAAAGCCGAGCTGCTGAAGGCTTTGTAATAAAGAGTTAGCGTGACTCTAAGAGGCTGTGGAGTCTTTCGCTGTTGTTTCATGTGCTTGTTCTGTCAAGTACCTCCAACTCAGTCAAATGCAGATTCCTGAGGATGTGAGAGAAAGAGAGAAGAAGAAGTGTGCTTGAGATAACTGGCCAGGGATGACAGTTGCATTGAGCTGTGAGAGGGGGAGAAGGAAGGAATAAAGGGAGAAGGAGAGGAGTATGAAGATAATGAAGGGCGTATGCCAGCTCCTCCTCCTCCCCAGTTTCTTTATTTACATCTTAAAGTTTTGCAAAATTTTGGAATCTAATAGTCGATCTCCTCCTTTTCCCTTTCCAGGAGCAGGACGGCACTAAGGGGAGCTCTCTGAGTCCTTACCCCCAGCACAATGCTACCTCACCGGGCAAAGAGGACGGCGGAGGCGGAGGGCGGCCCTGCAGCGACGGCGGCTCGGCCACGGGCACCCTGGGGACGCCCGAGAGACGCAAGGGCAGCCTGGCAGACGTGGTGGACACACTGAAACAGCGCAAGATGGAGGAGCTGATCAAGAACGAGCCAGAAGGTCAGTGGAACTCCCCGCCATCTCTGTTGTCCTTTCTGTCTTCGTCAGTACTTCCTGTTTTCTCTCTCTCTCTCTCTCTCTGTTATGAACTCTACACACATTCAGATGAGAGGCGAGCCTTTTGTTTGTTCCAGCACACAGACGGACAGCATCAGCTGTTTGGGGACCATTGTCCACCATGCTTTCATATCTTTCACAGCCTGACGAATAAGATGTGTGCTTGCTTGTGTTTGTGTGTGTGTAGTAGGGTTTGTGAGAGTGTGTGAAAAAGCCTGACTTCATTCTCCAAATGTTCTGCCAAATGAGGGTTACATTCACCTTTCACACTGCCTTAGTAACCTTTTGGGATAACTTTCTCTCTCAGCCCTCAGATGAACATTTCACACACTGTTGCAGACACCGAACCAGATTTTCGCCCAGGGCCACATAGCTTAGCTCGATTAGCCCCCACATTTCATTGGCAAATTTAGCCCTGGGCTAACAGTTGGAGTCAAGAGATAAAATTAGCCCCTTGGCCAGCTCTAATTTCTCATTGGGCAGATAAATGGGGGCTTAAGTCACTATGAAACGCATGCGATAGTGTTAATGTGATAAGGAGATTACCAACAGGTGTCCATCTGACGGGATAGTATAAATAACATTGGGCTCTTTTTGTGGAGGTGTCTTTCCTGTGCAATAAATTATATTTGTCTTAAATGTCATAATAACCAGTGATGTTTTTAGTGAAAATTATGGAGTTGTTTTTAGACAATTCATCTTATCAAACACAACACTTCTTAATACAAGTGAAACATGGATCAAAATGAGTTTTACCAGCTAATACCTATATATCTTTTTATCTTGAAAGGCCTAAATATTAAATATTATTTCAAGAACTCCTATCAGTGAATTTTGATTTGTTCCTTTGGCAGATTACTTGCGAAAACACCTTGTATTCATTGCTTTTGTATCTTATTCTGAAGTGGCCTTTGTTTCAATGCGTTTTTAAAGCTCAAGGGCACTTAAGCAAAAGAAATCAGAATGTTTTGGGTTTTTTTTTTTAAAGAGAACCGAGCACAGTCCTACTTGACCCTGAACAGACCTGTAGATGATTTGACCCGATCCATAATGCAGCCAAGATCTCTATGGCAGATACCTGCTATGGCGACCTATAGATTACCCTTTAGCTTCTTAATCCACCACTGCTGTGCGCTGAGATTTCTCCTCAAACATCTCTGAACTGTATGCAGTCGCCCAGTGAAAACGTGCCGGAAAAGGTAAAGGAACAGTGCAGCAGTACAGTGTGTATCGGTGTTTAGTGTTGGTGCGTTCAGACAGAGCATCAACAGGCTTCCGTCTAAAGCTACGACGCGTTTTGCAAGCTTTTCTGTACGCTTTTCAAAAGCGGTTCGAGACTGCTGGTCAGCTTTCGCCCTCTGCTCGTTTTTACTCCAGTAAATAGAGAGGCCTTTTGTGGCATATTTTAAACCCCACCCCCAAAAAAAAAAAAAAAAAACGAGGCTGTTTGTCGAGCCGAGCTTTAATTGTGGTATTCTTTTGGGTTGTTCGATGCTTTGCTGGACCTCATGAACTGGTCGTACAGGGAAAGAAAAACAAAACAACAACCATAATGGATCCTTATATGAGTCAGCCAGCGCAGAAAGAGAGAGAGAGAGTGTGGAGGAGACAAGAGAAGGAGACGTAAAGACAGAAGGAGGAGAGAGAGAGAGAGAGAGAGAGAGAGCAGTGTCTTCACAGACCCCATTAGCCGAGTGCCACAGTGGTGCGGCTTCCAAACCAACCCGGAGCATTATCTGCCCCTACGTTTAAATGAAACGCGCTAACAAAAGGCCCCAGCGCCTCCAGACCCAGCACACACACACTAACACACACTAAACACACACACACACAAAAACCCAGGCCAAGCAAGAGAGAAAGGACGAAAGAAAAGAGAGTAAAGGAAGAAAAGGGATGCTGAGAAAAGATGAAGAGAGGCAGAGGGAAATGGAGAGGGACCGGGGGGGGGATGGCGAGGGGCGTTATTGAACGCGAGATAGAAATCCCTTTTCTGTGCCCGGCTAGCTATTGTTTGGCTGTGTGAGCCACAAAGGCCATTAGCAGCAAACAGCAGGTTGGGATGAAAATTTAATGAAGGCTTTAATCATTATGAAAGGCCGGGAATATTACTGCTCTCTCTCTCTCAGTCCCGTACACACACGCTGGCACGCTGCTTCCAGCTGGATCAATGACACACACACACACACACACACACACACACACACACACACACACACACACACACACACACACACACACACACACACACACACACACATTTAGAGTGTAGGAGCATTAACACCGGGAGGGATGTGAACGAGGGGCCAAAGACACAAAATGGGTCAGAAAACGCTAAACATCTCGGAACAGAACGAGAAGCTTGACTTATCGAAGGCAAGCCCTGAGCTAGACATCACACACACACACACACACACACACACACACACACACACACACACACACACACACACACACACACACACACACACACACACACACACACACACACACGTTGACAACGTTGACAGTCACACCAGTGTGGTTTAAGTTTGAAAGAGATAGTTCCGTGTCTGTGACTAGTGTTGCTCTACTTAGGCTAGATGAATGGAGAGTGGTAGATACTAGGTCAGTGTGTGTGTGTGTGTGTGTGTGTGTGTGTGTGTGTGTGTGTGTGTGGGTGTGAGCTGGTAAAGCCTTTGGGAGCATGCACACTTGTGTATGTGTATTTGCATATGTATTTGTGACAATGCACGTGTGTTTGTGTGTGTTATGGGAAGGATCGCATTAGGTCGCATGCATGCAAGGTGTGTGTGTGTGTGTGTGTGTGTGTGTGTGTGTGTGTGTGTGTGTGTGTGTTGGCCTCTAATAAATGACTAGCCATGTTGTCCCCCATGGCCTGGCCCAACCATGCTCCACCGCTCTCCTGCTCTCTCCATTCATCTCCTGTCTTACTCCACCGGCCACCTGCTACCCTGGAGATACACGCTCACACACACACACACACACACACACACACACATACAGCGGTAACATATATGTGCCGCAAACACACACACACACGCACACAAACAAGCCGCCTAACCGCCGTCTTCGATAAATTCTTCAGGAGCGACAGGGAGGAACAGTGAAGATAATAATGCCATGACACTGCCTCGTGTGTGTGTGTGTGTTAGTGTGTGTGTTTTTATCTGGACAGGCCGCTGGGCGAGCAGCTCGTGCCTGAGTGTGTGTGTGTGTCATTACAAGGAATAATGAGAGCAGAGTGCAGAGCGTCGCGGGAGGCACAGGGTCGAGAGGAGAGCCGGTGTGAAAAACCCAAGAGAGATGACACACACACACACACACACACACATCCACCTGGACAGTTCCTTTGGACTCGCCATTTAACCCCTCGTGACCTCCCATGCCACAGAGCAAGGCCTAGTGATAATCTATTAGCCCCGCGGTGGGAAAAGACAGGCACCTTGTGGACAGACAGATAGACATAAACAGACAGACGGACAGAATGAGATTATAAACTGCAAAAATGAAAAGAGAAGGAAAAAGGAGGGGAATTAAAAGGAGGAGAGAAATCACTAAATGGGGCACAGATGTTCCTCTCGGCCCCTGGAGTGGTGCCTTCACTGCCCTGGACTTTCACCAGACACTCAGCCTCATTCCTCTTCTCCTCTCCTCTCCTCTATCCTCTCCTCTACCCTCTCCTCTTTCCTTTCCTCTCTTCTATTCTCTCCTCTATTCTCTCCTCTATCCTCTCTCCTCTCCTCCCAGTTAGTGCCAGCTGAGCTCCATCTCTGGACCCGTCTGTTGACCCTCTGCTACCCGGTTACAGCTACCCGTCACTGGGGCTCCGTGGCCTCCGGGACTTTTATGTTTTCTCTCTTTTTGCAGCGTAACCTCCGTTGTGAACACAAGAATAAACACTAGAATTTCTCAACTAGAATTAAGTTTCTGCTGAAATTTGGCCAAATGTTGTGCCCCATCCATCACTTTGCGTGTAGAGTTGCAGGGGAAACTCTAGGATTTGACAATAAAACCCCCCAAAACCCTCCTTTATATTGGATTTAAAATGTGCTTTTTATTAAAGCATCACAGCCAAATTCATCAGTATTCCTCAGTTTTCTGGCATCCCGATGTCAAAAACCTGTGATAGAAATTTGTATTGATTCAGCTGCAATTTAAAATGTCTTAATGCCACAACATCAGAATTAAAAAGTCTGATTTGAACAATTATGATGTCCTACCCTAAAAAAAAAAGAAAAGAAAACACACTATTAAATTGCCATTTTTCTTGTAAAACTGACATGAAACTGCCTATAAGAGATAACTTAGTGCTACCCTGGCCTCCGTAATGCACGGCCCTGACCTGAACACACGTGCAGGGACACAAGAGGCACACTCACGCACACACACACTGAGCCCCGCAGGCCCGCACACACACACAAGCGGACGTTGTGCAGGTTTATAACCGCCCCTGTAACCTTGAGGTCAACCAGAATGGTGTTTTTATGGCTGAGCGTACTCGCTGCTCCAAGGCACTGGTTTCCATACTGAAAATGCCAACTCAATGACAGATGTCACACACACACACACACACACACACACACACACAGGGGCACATGCTCACACATGCACGCACAGCACTTCATCTATTTTCAAGGCAGGGAGGGAACCCAGGGTTTGCTTTTAGAGAGCACTGAGGCATTTTATAGGACAGCACTTAGGCAAGGCCATTGTGCCACACAAGCACACAGTTGCCGGAGCTCCCTCACGCCTCCGTACACTCCAATGGGTGACAATGGGAAGGGCGGATACGTTCTGCCAAGGAGGAGAGGGAGAAAGAAAGGGAGGAGAGAGAAAAAAAAAGGAGCCGGAGAAGTGGAGGGATCGAGGCAGGTCTCTGGTTCATCCGTCCATCAGCCCCACCCCCTCCTTCACTTTGCTTAATCCAGCCACGGCTCTGATATCTGGGGGGGGGGGGAGAGGTTATGTCAAGCACATGCACACACATCTATAAACATCAACAATGCCATATACAACCCTTGAGAGTCATCACACAGACCTGTGACTTTTAGGCCCTAAGGGGAATTTGGGGTCTGCAACACACACACACACACACACACACACACACACACACACACACACACACACACACACACACACACACACACACACACACACACACACACACTCACAAACATACAGCAGCAGGTTCACAGCCCTAGCGTGGGAGCGGGCGGACGTCTTTATGTGATTTCCACCCTTTGTCGGTAATTAGTTAGTTGTATAAATTAACATGAAGTGCAGAAGGACTCTCACAGCCATTGTTTGTCGCGATCATTCTTCTCGCGCTGGGAAAAAAGGAAGGCGAACGAAACAAAACAGAGGGGGGAGGTTGAAAGAGAGATTTTCTTTTTCTTTTCTTTTTTCTTATTCACTACGAGCAAAAAGAGAAAGTTCAGCGGAAACCAGAAAAAGCAAGATTTTTGTCGTCCCGGTCGGCAATTAAAGGTCTCTAAATACACGGTCAGCGTTCGCTAAAGAGAGTTTGACATCATGCTTATCGGACTAACTCCACCTTGAACCTCTTCCGAAGGCGATTCGTACGTCAGTTGTTGTTTTTCATCTCCTATCCTGTTACCTGGCTCAAAAAAGGAAACATTCGCTGGTGAAATTCAAACATTGACGAAGGAAATGGCATCCCTTTGCACCAATCTACTCACTTTGAAGCAGACCAAGAGCTAATTTCTCACATTGCTCATCTAAGAAGACCAGTTCTTTTTTATTTCTCATTCTTCCCACTTATCCGAGTGTCAGTTAACTTCACCGCGTTTGTAGCAGCAACGAGGAGAGGGGGGACTCACAATTCAAATCAATTCTGTTTTTTTTTTTTTCTTTTTTCTCCCTTTGTGGCATGTGAAACAGGCAACGTCATGGGGCGAACCTGAGGCCTATTGTGGGGCCGGCCATTGTTGGCCCGATGAAAGGCGCATTCAAGTCACTTTTCTTATTGAATTGTTTTGCGTCTGCTTTTCAACGTGGCATTCTCTCTCCAGCTTTGCGCGAGACAATCAGTGGGGATGAAACTCCTTTCTGCCATTCTTCCCAGTCCAGATGAGCGATATTAAGGAGATGAATAGTATGCATGCGTGTGTGTGTGTGTGTGTGTGTGTGTGTGTGTGTGTGTGTGTGTGTGTGTGTGTGTGTGTGTGTGTGTGTGTGTGTGTGTGTGTGTGTGTGTGTGTGTGTGTGTGTGTGTGTGTTCGTGCGTGCGTGTGAGTGTGTGTGTGTTGTAGGGGGGAAAAGCAGTGCCCCAGCTTTTGTCCAATACATGAGCATAAAGGGGCTTATAGAGAGCAGAGAGGGTCCTGTGGTTTTCCTGATGGTGTGTGTGTGTGACTGTGTGTGTTATTGGCCTCCCGGCGTGGCATTAAGTTAAGGACAAAGGCCTGAGGTTCATGAATCAGCCAGGGCTTCCATAGCTTAGCTATTGTGACCTAGCCACAATGTGACTGTCCTATGGTCCTACAGTACAGTGTGCGTAAGTGCATGTGCGTATTTTACCGTGTGTTTTTACCGTGTGCCTGTATATCTTCGCAGTAGTAATGTACTTTTACATTTCCTGTCCGTCATACAATCATATGAATATGTTTGAGGTGTCCGTGTGTGTGTTTGTGTGACTCAGACTGTCCCACATAAAGGCCTCCTGTCACCGACTCCCAAATGTTAGACAGGCCCCAGTGTCCTGGCCTCCACCCATTCACTTCCATTCAGCTTCCACGTCCCATGACCAAATCAGTGGAATCCGTGATTTATCTATTCAGCTTTCTCATAAACTCTCTTCAGTTTTGCCACTGGCCCCGTCCTGTTGTTGTTTGTCTTCCACGTCTGTGATTTTCCTTTTCTTGGTCTTTTGCTCTCATTCCCATGGAGAGACGGAGGAATGTTTTTATGCGGCAAAATGGCTGCAAGATGAATGATGTTTTGGTGCGCCGACTTTTTGTGCCTCCATTACTTTATCAAAAGGATATGAAATGCGGCCGAAAAATCTGAAAACTTTTCATTCAGGCACTTAGGCAACAAAAAACACTCTGAGAAACAATGTGGGGAGGAATTTGTTTCTTGGAGTTCCACCAGTTTTCAAACGGCCAAGCATTTTTACTTGATAAGAGGAATCATTAAGTTAGCGGATAACTTCAACAATCTCCCATTAAGGAGTTTACTGACATACCAGCAGTGACTCTTTTGAGTAGGTGGATGTCGCGTTTTTGGAAAGAAACGCTTGATTTTCTTCATCTTGACATTGTGCCATAGAGAAATATAACAAGCTATCACTTCGCTGCGAGCTTTCCAGACATTTCTGTTAACATGCAAATGTCATAGTGTGTATGTGCATGGATGTATTTCTAAGTTAAGTTTAAATTAAGGGCGCACTAGTTGGAAGTTAAAAACACGTATGTCTCTTTTAGTTATAGTTTTGTACTGCAGGCTCAATTACAACAATTGGTAACGCTTTATTTTACGGGTCCATAATTTCCTAGGCAGTTACCTAGAGAAAACTTATGTAATGTGGTCCTAATCATGGGAAAAATAGAGTTTTGAAGCAATAGGGTAATTTTTCGGTGGGAAAAAGAAACCCAAGTTAATCTTTATTCATCAATCATCAATTATTTTACACATTATTCCTATATGTTGGACTTTATGCCTGCCTGTAGACACATTTCTTGACCTTCTGTGCACCTACTTAAAGACTTTCTAGGTAAGTAATTGAATGGACTAGTTGGAAGTGTTCCAATTGGACACTCGCATTTTTTTAATGAATGTCCCATGAATCTTTAGAAACTAATACAGGAAATAGAGCTAAGTAAAACATAAACAAATCGACCAGGCTAAACAGACATAACTGATACCAGGCATGGCACACGTGATCATATTCAAGCAAATTTCTTAGCTGACAAGATAAAACATTTGCTTATGTGACTTATGTATTTAGCTCCTAAACTGTAGGTTTGCAATTTAATGGCACCTTCGTGGCAGCATGTAAGCTCACTGTAGGCTCAAGTGTTAGAGCTTATTAGCTGTGGCTGTTTTTGCAATTCTGTATTTGTGCATCTAACTGCCACATACTGCATGTTAATATATAAATATATATATATATATTTGTGTTTGTGTGTGTGACAGAGACTACATCCCAGTTCCCCTTGTATAATCCATGTAGGCTTGTGTTGTAAAGCAGCAGAATCTGCTTAGTGCAATTTCACATCCCAGCTCAGACACACATGTGGAACCATCAGAGCTGTAGCCTCCTCTCACCCATGTCAGCAGTGTCCAGAACAGGATTTAAGGCCTGACATGGATGTAGAGGGGCTTTAACAGCCTGGGTGGAGGCGTGGGATCGGCGGGTAGCACCGCATAGCTCTGGTTAGATTGTCTGCACACACGGGAGAAAAAAATCTACAGTATGTCGGCCCACATCCCGATGACGAACGCACGCACCAGCCTGTGTGACCTGACCGACGGAGCTATCCATGATGCATCGGGGATAGCGAATGGAAGCAATCCAGGGATCCCCGTCATCGCCGCCCACTTGCCACCCTTCGCTGCTTCCGCTTCCCTCTCTCCCGTGTGACAGATGTCAAGGTGGCGCGCGTACTGTTGTGCAGCTTTTAGCAGCTTTGGTCAATCGGAGAGCAACAAGTTCGCTCGGCTAGTTACTCAGCCCTTCAATATGGCAGCCAGGCAGCTAGCCGGGAAGCCGCCCTTACGACGCATCGGCCGGCTTGCCAAGACCGCAGCTTCTCCGCCTTTCGTAGCTCCTCTAGACATCTATTCAGTGAGCTGGCCCCCGTCAGCCAGTCACCCCGTCAGTCTTTGAAGCCACAGGGTCTCTGTTAATTAACCCCTGGCTTGCTGGTCAGAGGGCGGGTCCCGTAGATGAAGTGGTGGTGTCTGTGTTTGTCAGCCCCTGTGGGTCGCGACCCCCGAGCCCACAGCGCGGCTCCCCCTCCTTATTAGAGCCAGATGTTGGGAGACAAGCATCCCCAGCGGCCCCCACCTCTTCCCCCTTCCCCTCTTCCCCTCTCCACCCCTTCGCTCCCGCCGCATGCTTCTTTTTCTTCGCTGCTGCTCGGCCAGCAAGAGCGGCCGTCAGCAGCCACTCATGTCGGCCCTCTGATGCTCGTCTGGATGGATGGATGGATGGATGGCTGCTGTAGTTTCTCTGTCTGCCTTTCCCCCCCCAACCAGCCGTCCTCCTCTTCTTTCTCTCCCTGTGGGACACCTCTATCCATCCATTCACCTCCCCCGTATTTTCACCCCTCCCTCCTCGTTTGGCCCACTGCCCCTTTCCGCTTCGCTCAGGGGAAAGAGTGTATTTGTATGTGTGTGTGTGTGTGTGTGTGTGTGTTTGTGTGTGTGTGTGTGTGTGTGTGTGTTGCCTGGCAGCGCGCCCGCTCCCATCGCTTCCCCCTCCGTTTCTCCTACCTCATCCTTCCCTACACTTTTTCCTCCCCCCTCTCATCCTTGCCGTCCTCTCTCTTCTGTTTCTCTTCTCCGCTACCTTCCCTCCTCCATCCTTCTCCTCCTCATACCTCCTTTTGTTCCCGTCACTCTCTCCACCTGCTTTCTAATCACTCCCACTCCATCTCTTTCACTCCCTGCCTCCATTCATACTTCGCTCTCCGTCTCCGTCTCCATCTCTCTCCCTCCCCTCCCTCCCCCTCCCTCGTCTCTCTTCCTCGGCTGGGCTCAGGAGCAGTGAACAGGTGTTGTCTCCTTTTGATTTGGGTGCGTTCGGATTAATGCTGTCAGCTCAGCTGTTAAAACAACTGCCACCGCCAGATGCCAGTCAGTTTGGGGCTGGAGCTGTCACCTACACACACACACACACACACACACACACACACACACACACACACACACACACACACACACACACACACACACACACACACACACACACAAACATCCAAACAGACGCACACTCAGATGCAAGCATGCACACACACACACACAGGGCCTCTTGGCTCATTGTGATAGCGACAAAGCAAATCAGCTGCTGTACGCCACTCTTGTCTGTAACCCAGGTGTGTGTTTCTGTAGACACTCCAAAACATTACAGTCGGTGGGTTTAAAAGGGACACTGTGACATGATACTACAGCGATCATTAATACATAGTCAGAGTTGCTGTAGACTCCCCTAGACAACTGTTCATCATTTAAAAGGTGCTTCATAAGCAGGAAATAAGCGTTCTCTCTGAATGAAGGATTTGCTTCTGTATTCAAAGAGTAAACCTTCAATAAGGCTTGTTTGTATTAGCTTGGCCTGTAACTGTGTTTACTGTTGGAGAAACTCTCCATCCCTAAGGCAACACATGATTTCTACCTCCCCACCTCCACCCTCCCACCCTCCTTTCCTCCCTACCCCGCTCACACTCACTTGTTCCTTTCTTTTCTCCAACACATCCATCCTTTTCTTCCTACATCCTTCATCCCTCTTGCATTCATTTTTTAAATGTTACCATAAACTTTCACCTTGTACATCTATGATCTGTGTCTACATGCGTCACCAGTTTTTATTTTTTTTGGCATGGACTCCTTCCTACGCTAACGGCCCTTTCCTGGCTGCTTTATTTAGAATCTTTTTGTTGAAATTTGTGAGTTAAGTGATGATTAACTATGAATATCAATGATCAGTGGTGTGTAAGTGGTGTGTAAGTGGTGTGTAACGGTGCTATTTAAGACTCCTTTAGATGTGGGTTGAGTTTGCAATGTTTCCTGTCTGTTTGAGTGTGTGTCAGATGGCGGGTAGTGGGCTTTCGGAGAGGCGTTGCTGGTATCCGGGTCCATTTCATGTGCACACACAAAGTATTGAGGAGAGTATTCCACAATCCATCTCTTCCTCTCTGGCAGATTTTTGATCTATCTTTATCCCTCTCCCTCTTGCTGTCCGTCTTCCTCTCTCACTCACTCACTCACCCACTCACCCACTCACCCACTCCCTCACTCTCCAACATGTTTGTTTGCAAGCTTCACACTAGACTAGTCTTGTGATGCCGGTTCAAGGAGCCGTCCGGACTGAGACACTGGACACTTGTTCGCGAGGTCACGTCGGTTTGTCTGACACACTCTCACACCCAAAAGCACACACACACACACCCAACGTACTCTCTTACATTGAGCCCTCTGTCTGGCTCTCCCCCCCGGTATCAGTTT
>NC_072471.1:14434433-14451933 GCF_027596085.1 Anoplopoma fimbria | reverse complement strand
AACCCTTAGTAAACTTATGTTTATGTATGCGGTCTCAAACCGACCCCTGTTTTCATTTCACATGCCGTATGTAACCCGGATTAAGAGGAAGACGTTTGATTAGTGGATCTGTGAGGTTCAGAATTCTTGGACAGACCTCATTGGTGTCTATGCTTTACCATGAAACAATTCCTATCAAATGTTGACTGTAATTCAGTTAAGATAACCTCCTTAAGATGTTTACATGCCAGTTATAATCTAATCTTTCGATCACATGTAAGCATGCTCTCTCTGTCTCCGTCACGGCCGCCAGCGAGTGTGTTATTTCCACCGCCGAAGTCACCGCACGTCTCCCCGCGCTCTCTGTTACTTCTTCCCTCCATCTCAATACTTCAGTGTTCAGGGTGGCAGTCTTAGACAAACTCCGCTAGTGCTCGTATAATCGCTTATTCAATGCTGACCCCTGCTCGGTTTAGGAGGGTGGAGGGGGTGGAGGAGGGGAGGAGAGGAACGGAGAAGGAAAGGCGGGCGGAGGGTGGGGGGGGGGGAGGGTTAGCTTGAGTCCTCCCCGTGGCTGCCAAGGCCCAAGTCAATGCGGAGCCTGTTTTTCGGGATATAAGGGCCGGCCACCGGTCCCAAGCCAGGGCCCTTTTCCTGTGGGCCCTCCTCCTCCTCCTCCTCCTCCTCGTCTTGGTTCTCCTCCTTCATCCTCCACCCTCCTCTGAGCCCGGCTGGGCCTGGCGCTGGCACAGAGGTCCCTTTGTTGTGCACCCGAGGGCCCCGGTCTCTCTCTCTCTCTCTCTCTCTCTCTCTCTCTCTCTCTCTCTCTCTCTTTCCGTGAGCCCCCCCTCCTCCTCCTCCTCCTCCTTACCACCTCCCTCCCTCCATACTTCTTTAAAGGTCTCCAGGCTTCACAAAAATGAGATAATAGGAAAAATAGAGCTGGCCGCTTGTGGTGACTCAGGGCAAAACGTCTGAGTGAAAAATAGAAAGTGAGTGAGACGAGAGAGAGAGATGGTATTGTTTGTGAGGTCGGTTGGGACAAGCTGGACCGAAGTTGAGTCTCCTCCCATCTCTCTCTCTCTCTCTCTCTCTCTCTCTCTCTCTCTCTCTCCATCAGCTTCTGAACCAAAAGCTCACTGTGGATCCAAAAGCCGGATGGGGGCTCGCTCTAACACACACACAAACACGCACACACACACACACACACACACACACACACACACACACACTGTTTTCCTCTCTCTCTCCCTCTCTCTCTCCCTCGCTCTCGGCAGGTGGACGGGGTTGTTTTGGCTCGGCTGCAGGGCAGCAGCTTGACTCCGTTTGAGCCAATGAGCCAAGATAATAGCCGACGATTCCAGAGTTATTGTCAGCGTTTTTTCCCAGAATCCCTCTCGCCGCCGTGCGGGATCGGAGTGGGAGCGTCACCCTCCGATGAATCAATGCACTTTCTTATGAAAATGCAACAAGCATGATTCATTGTCGTACCTTTAAAACAAGGAAGGGTGTTTTTAAAATAGTTTCCAATGTCTTGTTCATGGTTATATTGGGTTTAAATTTTGTATCCAGTGTAAACATCATTTAGCTTTAATAAGAAGCTGGAACAAGCTGATGCAGAATATAAATGTATGAAATATGAGAATTTTTCCAACCTTAAGGCTTTAAGTGTAAACACACACACTCCTTTACCGCCCTGTGCGCCTCACGCTTCCACTTCCCTTTACCCCCTTTTTACTCTGTTCATTTCCTCACCCCATCATTCTTTGTCAAGGGGGAGGCGGGGATCCTCCCTCACCCTTAGCTCCCAACACCCCACCCTGCAAAAATGTGGCCCACACCCCTGCGTGGGCACCAAACTCCACCCGCTTACCTCACAGAACACACACACACACACACACACACACACACACACACATACATCCTTTACGTCAGAAGAACAGGGAGTAGCTACTCTGGTTTTCATGGAAAGTCTTGTGCTGTCCTCTTTTATTATTTGACTTTTGGCCTTAATTACCAGTAGGAGATGCTTGCTGTGTTTCCATTCAACTGTCAAGCAGATTTTGTACAAAAAGAAACCTTCTTGAAATATTGCAGAACATGAAATCAGGTGCATTTCAACCGACCGGGCTGAAGCGAATATATCCATGATCGTGAGAGAAGTGGAAAGAGATGTTAAAGAGTTGATTTGCATCAGGCCAGTTGTTATTCTTGTGCTGTGTCAGGTTGTGGTGGCCGTATTTCAGGTTCTTATACAAAGATGACAACAAGGAAATGCACTTGGCTGTTGGAGGTATATTAACGCCTCCAACCAAAGCCCAAACAACCATGATGAGAAGCTAATGCATGAGAGAGGCCGGGGCATTTTGGTGAGGTCACTGATTCAGGCTTCACAAGCTACTGCTGTGTTTGTGTGTTTATCATGGGTGACAGAAAGGGTTCATTTCTCATAGTGTTCACCACATCAATCAACATCTCGCTAAAAGCTACAGCATGCCAGCTCTTCCTCTCTTCCCTCTCTTCTTCCCCTCCACTCCTCTTGCCCATTTCCTCCCTTATTTTTTACATTTTTTTGCCATCCGCCGCACAATGAAAGAGCCTCTTGGCTTTTATTAATAGTTAAAGTGGCCCCGGCCTGTCACTGGGGACAATAACTGCAGCCCTGTTAATAAATAAAAATAATAACTAGGAGATGGAGACAGAGAGGGAGTGCAATGGAAAGAGAACAGGCGACACTGCCATTTGTTGTTCCCTCTCACTTGTCAAAGCTCTTTGGCTTAAAAGCCTCTGTCATTGTTGAGGGAGGGAGGGGGGGGGGGGCACAGGGAGAGATGGGAGTGAGAGACATACAGAGAGAGAGAGAGAGAGAAAGGGGGAGAGAGAGCGAGGGAGCGCCAGGGGCTAATAGCACCTGTTGGGGTGATGGTGAGACAGCTGTCAGTAAGGGGGGGGTGGGTGGGGGGGGAGCACAGGAGCACACTCTCTCTTCGTCTCTACGCGTGTTTTCTTTCCGTCCTCGCTGTTTTTTAGCAACAGATTCCTCCTCGGCCCTCCTCCCGCTAACCTTTTCCCTGAAGGCTCCGGTGGCGTCCGACAGAAAGCACTAGGGCACATCAGGAACACACGCGCTCAAACTGACTAACTGGCTGAGTGGCAAGCCTCGAAGTAATCACAAGGACAGAGCAGTCCAAGGACGGTGGAGGGACTCAAAAAGGCAAGAGGGAGGGGTGAGAAATAGGAAGAGCGAGAGGTGGACATCTTGAAGTTCAGCATTGATCTTCTGTTACACTGTCGTGTGTGTGTGTTTGCGTGTGTGTGCCCATTGTAAGCAACGGAGCGTGAGTTGCTCTAGTCTTGAAGCCAGAGGAAAGGACCTGATTCAGGCCTCTGGGGAGGCTGCAGGCACACAACACACGCACACACACGCACGCACGCACGCACGCACGCACGCACACGCACGCACGCACACACACACACACACACACACACGCATAAACTGAGGTAGAGTATGTAGGACAAGCTGCAGCGCTCCTCGTGTGTCTGAGCAGAGCTCTTCATCCACATCATAGCAGACAGGAAAATAAATAAATAGAGGGATGAAGAGGAAAGAAAGGAGGACGTTTGGGCAAAGCGGCGTTTTTTTTGTGTGTGTGTTTGGATGTTGGGGTAAAAAGGTGCTTTGATTTGCTGTTGAGTGTGGCGGCTGCATGTGTGTGCGTTCAAGTCTCACTTAGTGAAGGAAAAGTGCTAAGCTGTTCAGCTCAACACACCGGACATCTCCGTCACTCTCTCTCACTGTGTGACGCATTAGCGTGTGTCGGTGCAGGCAAGCTGTCTCATACCAGTGAGATTAAGACTTTTTTTATTTATTTTTTCGTAAATCACGCTTGTCATTATGGTGAAAAAAATAATAATCCGGGGGACAAACAAACTTTTCGCCTGCCATCAGCAAGTTGCCAGCGTGTGTATGCGTCTGCAGCCGTGTATATACAGCGTGGGCTCATCTGAGTGTGCATGCATGTGTCTGTGTGTTTTGCGGGCTGTTTGTGCATTTAAGAGTGTTTGCGTTGGCTGATAGGGTTAATCTCCCCACTCAGAGTGTAAAACCTCCTTCCTTAGCAAGGCCTCGCATCCCAAGTGCAGATGGCTCCCAGTAAATAGAGTACTCTCTCTCTCTCTCTCTCTCTCTCTCTGTCACTCACCCTCTTGCTTCACACTTTCAGCCCGCCTTTGTCTGATCATTTCATCCGCTCCCCTTTTGTTCACGTCAATAACAGTCAACAGGGTGACTGGCTTGATGGTAGCATATCTCAATGTGTACATGCATGTGTGTGTGTGTGAGTGCGTGTGCGTGCGATTGCTATTAGCGCATATATGTGCACGCATGTAGCGTTGAGTCCCAGCATGCGTGTGCTCTCTTGTGTGACATTTCCATTTCCCCCACTGTGTGTGTGTGTGTGTGTGTGTGTGTGTGTGTGTGTGTGTGTGTGTGTGTGTGTGTGTGTGTGTGTGTGTGTGTGTGTGTGTGTGTGTGTGTGTGTGTGAGCGAGACCATAGTTAGGATTGTAATTAGTGATCTTGTGTGCACATGTGTGTGTTTGCACGGGGTTTGGTGTGTGTAAGGGTCTGTGGAGTGTGTGTTGAAAACAAAGCGCTGGCTGATAATGTGTCCATTGTGGCGGGTGCATTAAGGCCCTCTTTGTCTCAGGGCCCACAGGGCTAATGATTCTCTAGCAGCAGGTGAGAGGGAAAAAGCCTCTCTCTTTCTCGCCACTTGTCTCTCTCTCTCCCTTTATCTTGCGCTGCCTCTCTCGCTCTTTCCCTTTTGCTCACTTGTTTTTGTTCTTCAGATTTCCTCTCTCTTTCGATTATCAGCTTCTCTCGCTCCCTCCACCTTTCTCTCCCTCTCTCTCTCTCTCTCTCTCTCTCGCTCCCTCTCTCTCTCCTGCTGATGCGGCCATTAGGCTGAGCTGCCGCTGCCTTTATTACAGCAAATGGACTTTAAATGAGCTTTATTGTCATGTTGGCCAGCCAACTGAATCCCTCTCTCTCTCTTTCCTCTGCCCCCCTCACCCATCCCCTTCCCCACCCTCACCCTCCCCCCTAAACAGAGGCCCCCAGCATTGAGAGGCTGTTGTCAAAGGACTGGAAGGATAAACTTTTGGCCATGGGCTCAGGGCACATCGGAGAAATTAAAGGTATGGTAAAACTAAATAATGACAGAACTAAACTTAAGCGAGAAGAACTCAATTAACCCTTTGAACTTAATAAGACGACCTCCGATGTCCATTGAGGGAATAAAAAAATCAGTAAATCTACAGAGCAACCTTTAAAAAAATAAAGTATCTTCATATCTTGCTGCTAAATCAAAAGGGATCTAGGTAGTTGTTGTCTGTATCCATGGTTACAGTGCAGAACTACTAGCAGCTAATGCATCATGCCTGTTCAGAGAGTGCAGAGTCACCAAAAATGCAAAATAGCATGCAGGCTAAAATAAAACAAACAGGGGTCAGGTGAAGCCCACAGATAACTCACTGACAACATGGCAACATTATACTTCCTGTTTACAACAAGCATGATGGGAAAACCTGGAGCAAAATCCTATTCACAAACACAAGGAAACCAACAGCCGTTTAACACAAGGTACATTATTTGACAGTATTAAGGCTAAGAATGTGCCATCCATGTTTTGCTTGTAGCCCAACTGTTCCTGAAAATAACAATATATGGCATGCCTCAGTAAGACATGGCGTAACTAAGATATAAACCTATGATTAAAGCGAGTGAAACCCAAGGAAACACTGCCTGTGTTCAAGGTTAAACCGAACCGACATTGGTTAAAATTCAGCTGAACTGAACTTAAATGATCTGATCTGCTCTGAACTGAACCCAAGTCAATGATGTTTCTGCTAGTCCACCAGCTCTGCGTGAATCTCAGCTTCAAGCACCCATTCTATCCACACAGACCCTTTTTAGCATCAGAGATTTAGACAGACAGACAGACAGACAGACAGACAGACAGACAGGCAGACAGAGGGCAGGAAAGGAAACAAAGAAGGGGAGCTAGAGAGCCGCGCTGTGAATATACGCGGGAGCAAGAGTCAGCTGGAGAGAGAGAGAGAGAGAAAGAGCCCGGCTATTATTCCCTGTTACTCTAGGGCAAAGCCGTCGTTCTCCTCCAGTAATTGAGCTTCATTAGGAGGCAAAGCAATATGTAATCAAAGAGCCTCGCAGAGCGGCGTGGCCGTCGAGAGGGGGGCTCCATTGATCAAACCCCCTTTTCCCAGCAACCCGCCGCGCTGACATTTTCTGTGTAGGGGCGTCCCGCATGGAGCACCACACACCAACAGCTGGGGAGCAATATCAGGAGTATGAATGAGTGTGTGTGCAGTGGAAGTGCACGTACAGTTGAGTCTGTGTGTGTCTTAGACAGTGCTTGCATAACCATGTGTGTCTGTGAGGGCAAACGTGTACTTGTGGCAAAAAAAAAGAAAGAGATGTATGGAAAGTCAAGTGTTCGTACATCGGATCATATGTGTGTGTGTGCGTGTGTGTGCGCGCTGCTCTCATTTGTCAGTGCATCCCTTGACTTTTTTTTTTTTTTTTTTCCATCGAATACCATTGAAGAGCTTTCTGTGGGGGAACAAAGTGATTTTGAGCCACCGCCTCCTGCTCTGTCTGCCTTACTGAGAAGCAGCGTTGGTAAAAGGCCCCATGCGGTTCACTTAGCAAAACGCACACATACTGTACACACACACACACACACACACACATAAGTATGGAACTCATAGCACTAGAATAAATGTCCCCACAGTATAGTGTCATTAACATCAGATCTGCAGCGTAGAGAGTGACAGAAAAGACTCGTCTCTTAAACTCCTGGTTTGCCTTTTGAATCGCCCCTCATGTTTCTTTACTCACTATACGACAGCTTTGTGTACAGTTTATGCTTGTTTTCAGCACTTTATTAAAGCTCAACAATGTCACACTCGGAGAAATAGTAATAATAAGAGTCTTCATTCCATCAAACTGAAATATCCTGGATGTCTTTTGCATCGTTTTATACACGTTTCCTCAAACCTCTGCCCAGAATATCTGGTATCTTTGGAAAAGTTAAAGTATTTGGGATTGAATAAAGCATTGATGCTCAACATGAGCTCTTTAACAGGATTTAAGATGGTAATGGTAAATTCACAACCTCCAATACCCCCAGAGTAAGATGCTGTCTGTAGTCAAACAAATAAAGTAAACATGAGTTACTGAAAATCATGTTAGTTCAAACCATGTAAGGGCTTTCATCAAACCTAAACTTCATTACCTAAATTTGATTATTTACAGTAATAGCGTTATGTTTCAATGTAAATATACTTCTTAATATGCTCCCTCTAGACTTTTTTTCTCTGTCTACCTCCCTCGTCTCTCCCCTTCTTCTCTTAACTATATCTTTCCCTCACCCTCTACTCTCCTCCACCATCATGTCTGTGTCTTATCCATCTCCTCCTTCCCTTCCCTCCTTCCCTTCCCCCTCAGCCACCTCATCCTCACTCCTACTGCCTTACGGATGGGGGGGGGTTATCATTCCAGCCAGGGTCATTAATTAGCCCCGCTAACACGGTGACAAGTATTACACTGTTACAAATTGCTTAATTACACCATGCACGAGTGTGTGTGCGCGATTAAAAAAAACAGGACAGAGTTGACGTTGGTTGGGCAGGTTCGTAGGTAAACCCGCGCCGTACGGAGGAATGTGTGTAAAACCGATGGAGGAAACCAGTTATCGATCCGCCTGCCCGCCTCGCAGCAGCTGAGGAAACAAGCTGCCGCGAGCTGATTTATGGGCCGGCCGCAGAAATACTGAAAGTCTGAATAGGAGGGAAAGAGAAGGGAGAGAGAGAGAGAGAGGAAACATCTCGTATCCCAGAAGGAGAGTTTCTAAATCTCATCTGAGTTAGGAAGCGTGTTGTTTTTGTTGGATTCTTCCTCTTCTGCAAATACTCCGGTTTACTGATGAAAGATCCACAGCTGAGAGGGGGATTGAGAGCAGCTTGTAGAAGAAGAATAGACGGCTTGTCTCCGCTTTTCACACACCTCACTCTCCCGGCTGCTGCTTAAAGGAATGTCCCTCCACCTCGCCATACACACTGTTTTGCACAGATATTTTACTGTGTTTGCATATGTGCATGTGCAAGGGTGTGTGTGTGTGTGTGTGTGTGTGTGTGTGTGTGTGTGTGTGTGTGTGTGTGTGTGTGTGTGTGTGTGTGTGTGTGTGTGTGTGTGTGTGTGTGTGTGTGTGTGTAAACGGGGGTTAACCCCAACAAGAACCCCCTACAAGAAAGACTCCTTTGATCCATCGTTTCACCTTTGCTAACCCCTCCTTATCCTTTTTCCCCCCCCTTGCCCCCTTCCTCCCCACCCGTTCACCCCCCATTTGAACAGGCTAACGTTTTTAACACAAGGCTCTTTCTTGTCTTGGTCAGCTTTGGCTATATACACACACACAGACACACACACAAGCGGGCACACACACACACACACACACACACACGTTTTCTGGCTCTACAAAGGTGGGTCTGTGAGTTAGGACAGCGGCGTGTTTATTTTTCCAGTGGCCAGTGCTCCCGACAGTTGCCTTTATTGTTCATTGTTGGCGGATGGATGGAGTTCGGGGGGGAAGTGAAGGGAGGAGGAGGGGGAGCGGTGTCGGTGGGCAGTGGGTGGGTGGAGGGGGTGGCGTGAGGCGGCGGCTACCAACAGGGAGGACAAATGGATGGCTCTCACCTTCCCAGAGCGGCCAAAGGGCAGGTCAGCAGTCGGGGCTCCTCACCCCTCTTTTCCTCCATCCTCTCTCCCGACTCCCCCCCTCCCATCCCCGTTGTGTTTCTCTTTTTCTTTCTCCTCCCCGCTTCCCCCTCTTTCTCTCCTTCTCTCTTCCTCATCTGGTTTGACTGGCGCCGGAATGTGGCCCTGTTAAAGGTAGCAGCTGAAGAACAATGGGCGATTGTGCTATCCCCACACATGCACATACACACTGTGCACACACACACACACACACACACACACACACACACACCCACACACACAACAAAGGCATGTAGGCAAACATTGATACATATGACCAGACATGGGCGCACACACTCGTACTGATTGTGCCTCGGTGTGCCTCTTTATAACTACATCCTGTTGAATGATTTAGGCCTTGTGTGGAAGTGCGGTTGTGTATGTGTAAGTGCGTGTATGTGCGTGTGTGTGCGTGCGTATGTGTGTGTAATGGAGCTGGTATGTCATGATCTGAGAGATCAGAGGTCAGGCCATGCTAAATGTGAGCAGGAGGTTGGCTGACTGCAGGGTAAACACAGACCAGACACACTCGCCTTCTCTCTTTTTTCCACTCTCTTTCCTACACACACAGACACACACACACACACACACACACACATTCACACTGTCACGAATGTGGATGGATCCACATATTTACCCACAATTCAGAGCCAATCAAATCAATTTAGATTTTACTGAAGGTTGTCTGTGTACGTTTTCCAACCTGGTGTTATTTATTTTTTTGGTTCATTGAACACATCAATCCGGCTCAAATCTGACATTATTTTTGCCACCACATTTTCCCTGTTTAAAAGTCTTCCCCCAGCTAGATTTATTTTCTTTATTTCAGTAAAGCAATAAAGGCAGTGATGGATGTGTCTTGACTCTTGAGTAATCACTGCTGGCCTTCTGTGCCCAGGAAAATAAGTCAACATCTGGTTTTACAACTCTGCAGCGCACATACGCACCTCGCTAAACATACCTTCCACCAATGAGCCCCCCCCCCACCATCCAAAACCCCTAAACAGTCATATATTAGGTTGACCAACAAGCCATGGAGAGCTTTACACTGCTTTGTCGTTCCTTCCTCCTCCGTTCCTTCCCTTCATGCCTCTGACCTCTAACCTCACCCCCGCAATCCTTTCTGGCCTCCAGATAGCCATGGAAATCGCTCAAAGAAGAAGAACACGCCATGACATTACAGCTTTTGTTGCTCCTGTAGCTTTCACCTTTTATATTTATGTCTTCATAAAACAAGTTATATTTGCTGATAACTACTGTGCAATAATAAAGCCCTAAAAATGTCTTATTTGTGCTCAGCTGGACTCCTTAAAAAAAGTTTTCATGATGTAAGAAGTTTAATGGCGTAACCTCAACCGAGTCTTGTACTTTTCTTCAAAGTGCTACCGTCTCACCTTTGACCCCATCTCTCTCACCCTGTAGGTACCGCGGACAGCCTGGCGGAGAAAGAGCGCCAACTCATGGGCATGATCGGCCAGTTGAGCAGCCTGAGGGAGCAGCTCCTGGCGGCCCACGAGGAGCAGAAGAAGCTGGCCGCCTCGCAGATGGAGAAGCAGAGGCAGCAGATGGAGCTGGCCAAGCAGCAGCAGGACCAGGTACGAGTACAGGGGAGCGCTGCGTGTGAGGGGGAATACTGTACGCTGTATGTCTACGCTGGAGAACCAATCCATCCTATAAGGTCATCTAGGATGGCTTTAATTCACAAAAAAAGCATTTAGTTCTATGAATTATTGTCTTATCCAACATATTTTAGAACTTCATGGGTTGGATTATCTTTTTTATAGGTTTGTATCTTACCCCACAGTAATGACACAAAAAAATAAAATATATCTGTTGTTTCAAGTCAGAAAACAGTCAATAAAAGCACATGATTTGATGCTGATTTGGAATTGTATATTTTTAAAGTATATATAAATGTGCAGACACACAAATGCACATACACACTTAAACACCACACATGGCCATCAGAGATACTCACACAGATGTTTAAAGGTGTGCTCAAAGGTGCTGACGAAAAGAAACAAAACTCACAGTATTTTCCTTTTCCTATACACTCTCTCTCTCTCTCTCTCTCTCTCTCACTCACACACACACACACACACACACACACACACACACACACACACACACACACACACACACACACACACACACACACACCTTATACTGTATAGCGTTCACACAGCCAGAAAAATGCGCCTTTGGCAGCTTGAACACAGGGACACTGCACAGGAATAAGCTGAGGGTACGTAGCGTTGGAGCGGATGTAGCGCAGACATTCACACACGCGCTTACACACACACACACACACACACACACTCACACACACACTCCAAGCTCCCAGGCGATTCTGCCAGGTATTTGAATAGAGAAGGGTTTCCCTCTTTGTTGTGCTTTTTAGCTTCTGGAAAGCTTGGTTTTACAAAGAGGACACTCACTCACACACTCTCTCTCACGCACACACACACATACACACACACACACGCAGAAACAGCTGTAAGGACAAATCACCTGTGACAAACACAATGCCTTACAGTGCCCTTGGCTGCAGCCGCACCAGTGTGCACCGTTTCTGGCTGTATCTGAATGTACTGTATGTGGATACTGTTTTCTTGTGCTTCCATTCCACTCTGGAGAGTTTCTGTGCAGAACATAATTGCATTTGGGCTTAAAATTGCTGCAGAACGAGTAAGAAAGAATGCAAAACGAAGGGCAAGTTTCACAACGGAGTAAACAGACACTACAAGGAACATTTGAAATGATTGTGTAGAAGTGAAATAAATGTCTCCAAATTGATAATGACTAATAGATATAAATTTAAAAAAAATGTGCTCAAAGGATGTGTTCATGTCAGTAAGTGTGTCGGGGTGACTCTGTTGTCCACTTGGCTGTGAGTCCAGATGAGATGAGCTCTTTAATATTTCATAACAGGGCATCGACCCTCTGTCGTGCAACTGGGGCCTCGGAGACCTGCAGATGTGTCGCATCTCCCACAAGCCCCAGCGCACACACACACACACACACACACACACACACACACACACACACACACACACACACACACACACACACACACACACACACAAACACTCCCACACAAACATACTGCATACATACATCCTAACAATGTGTTGTGTTCTCCGTCCTCAGATTGCCCGGCAACAGCAGCAGCTTCTGCAGCAGCAACACAAAATCAACCTCCTGCAGCAACAAATCCAGGTGAGGCCGGTTTTGTGTGTGTGTGTGTGTGTGTGTGTGTGTGTGTGTGTGTGTGCGTGTGCGTGTGACTGTGCGTGTGACCATCCACGTGTGTAAGTTGTGTGTATGTATCTTTCCGAGTGTTTGGTGGATGTGTCCTGATGTGCGTCTGCATGGCCCACAAAGGCAATTTTGTGATTGTGATTGTTGTGGCTTTTTCTTTTCTCAGTCATCAGTATTTGGGCGCCCTGAATCAGTGATGACTTATATTAGCCCCTCCTCCTCCTCCAACACACACACACATACACATGCACACACAACCTTTGTAATCACTTGAAGGTGGTCAGTCTGCTTGGAAAAAATAATACTAGTACACTATGTTTGCTTTAAGTCTTTATTATACAATTCAAAGTTTGCACGTCAAACTGACGGTGAAGTACATGTTTTTCTTTTTTGTTCCATTGTGTCTTTGAGTGGCTGGGAACAAAGAAATTGAATCTCGATAAAGCGAGAGCAACGTCGTACAAACTCAGAATAGGCAAATATGCCAGTGAAGTAGCCAAGAAGGGGTCAGGAAGAAGCTAAAAACAGAAAAGCTTAAAATAGGTTAATCTCTTCTGGGCTTTCACCTTTTAACCAATTAAACGTTAGTTAGGTCACATTATATTTCATTACAGCGTTATTAGCCCTCCAGACAGAGCACACATTTTCTGCTAAGTAGAGCTCACAGCTAAGTCTGCTGAGATCTGCAATCTGCAAACCCAACTTAAAAAGTCCCTTTGAATGTGAATCTATGTCTTACGCTTCAGAGAAAATGGGCGGGTATATATGTAACACTTGAAAATGGAGGTATTGTCCTTTTGGGTGCTACACTGAAGCCTCTATGTTGGTCCAGGTGGCTTGGAACGAATAGCCCAGGCCTTTGTAAAAGCAGATGACACTGAATTTTGAGCTGAGAAAGCCGGGCTTTGTATCATAAAGAGACACCCTGTCCAAGAGGGAACACACACACACACACACACACACACACACACACACACACACACACACACACACACACACACACACACACACACACACACACACACACACATTCCCTTTCCCCCCCAAGACTTTAGCATACACAGTTTAGTGTGATAAGAGACCTTGTGATAGCATGCGTGTGGGACGTGTGTCCACAGTTCTGTGTAAAGCAGCTGTGTTTATTTGCTTTGTGTTAAGTTAAATTCTGAATTGTTCGTGTTTTTATTTCTTTCTGTCCCAAAAAAAAGAAGAAGTTTGTTTCTGAGGATTAATCTGTGCGTTCTCGAGCGTTCGCTTCTTCGCCTGTGCATACGAAGTGTGTGCGCGTCCACTCGCAGCTGTGTGTGTCGAGCTATAAACACGTCCGCTCGTGATTCACTCCCTCGCGACCCCGCCGAGACAAAGCTCTCTTTTCCCATGACTTTGCAACCTTTTCCCAAACAAGCGTCTCTCCATTGAGCGGGGCCCAACAATAGTTTCTCACAAGCAGGGGCAGCTGTAGGCAGCCCTCGTTAAGGGAGGAACACAATCAACAGGGGCTCATCACAGGAGCAAGAAGAAAAGAAAAAACGCACACACATTCATGTATATCGCACACATCAAAGCTCGCGGAAAAAACACGGACAAACGTACAACAAATATAACATACGCCTTCCATGGCTCGCACACACGTATCGCAAGCAGTCGCAGAGAGCGCCGCACACTCGCCACTGATGATCAAACACACACTCATCATCAAAGACTTGGTCGAGAAATACACTGCTTAATCATTCATGAAGAGATTGTCCGCACAATCCCACAATACAATGGCCTGCCAGAGAGAGGGCACCAGGTTCAGTGTGTTGGGGAGTGTGTGTGTGTGTGTGTGTGTGTTTTGTGTCTGTATGATAAGCCCCTTGTGATTGCATTTCCCCTAACGAGGCTGAGTTCAGCTGTCCCTTCGTCTGTGTGTGTGTGTGTGTGTGTGTGTGTGTGTGTGTGTGTGTGTGTGTGTGTGTGTGTGTGTGTGTGTGTGTGTGTGTGTGTGTGTGTGTGTGTGTGTGTGTGTGTGTGTGTGTGTGTGTGTGTGTGCGTCCTTGGCTTTGTTAGGCCCAAACCCCCCAAAGGCCTGTGAAGAATGCTTTCAACCGTCCACTTGGAAGAGGTGATGAAATGAAACGAATAATCAAGCTCATGAAAAAGAGAGCAGAGTGACACACATCCCTCATGAAAGGAGGACAAATTATTTATTGTCCCAGCGTCCGGTCTCCTATTTTTATGTATTTTTTTTTCTCTCACCCCGAAACCCAAATCAAGCTAGCGATGTGCGTGTTAGCGTCCGCCATTTAGGCCAACGGCACTCGCTGAATGTGGTGCGAGACGACAAACAAGCGAGTTCATTTACAGAGTCAGGCAGCGCAGCGACACAAGCTAATGACACACCGTATGAACAAGACTCACACACATACACAAGTCATTAGTGTCCACAAGTCAGCGATTGGCCACTTTATTGCTCAGACTAATTAATTCTACCTGGAATTATCCATGAATTAGCATCAATTATGATGCATTAATTTCATCCCCACACATACTCACCGTTACACATTCACGTTTTACCTTTGGAGGGAGCTTTTATTCTGCTTTACCTAATACTAGCTTTACCCTCGATGTGTATTTAGCTCCTGAATTTAAACTAAACCTAACCATTAGTCTGACTAAACCTATAATCCAAACTCTTAATCCAAGACCTGACCCTAAATGATCCTTAAAACCAAACAATCTAATACAAATTTCAATCTTAAACGTAAACCCAACCAGGACCGGAAAAATGACCCCTACTTTGCATAACATTGGGCTCAATCTGAGGGTATAACACAACCTGTTCTCTAAAGAATTACAAAACAAGAACATGTGTGCCCATAAAGACACACACACACACACACACACACACACACACACACACACACACACACACACACACACACACACACACACACACACACACACACACACACACAGAGTCTATTACCCCCTGCTAGGGGCCTTCTTGTTAAGCTCGAAGGGGTGAGCACATTTCCTCCAACTTCCCTTTGCTTTGCTTCTCGTCTTCTCTCATTCTAATTAAACAACTTGTCTCCGAGGCTCCCCTGGGTGTTGCCGGGGACAACCGTTGCCACCGCGGGGAAACGCGACAGGGGATGAAAGGAGCTCACCTGCCGAGCGGCTCAGGGCTTACCTTGAGAACACGCGCGAATATTCATAGAATAGAGGTAGCGCACACGCTCAAGATGTATATTGAAACAGAGGGATGAGCGGACACCAGCGTGTCCTGCCTAATGAATCAAAATTCACTCAACCAAAACACACACACACATACAGAGACACACGGTGGAGTGTGTGTCTCAGCTGGCTGTCTTTCATCTCATCAAGCACCACCGTTGCTATAGGTGGGAGACAGCGAACGCAGACAGAGAAGAAGTGATCAGAAAATGAGTAAAGCCACCTGATGCTTTGACTAGTTTAAGAGAAGCCAGACGTGCCGGCGACAGCGGCTAACAAGCCCTCTATTAAGACTAACCTACAGTGGTAACTTAATCACACAGACACACACACACACACACACACACACACACCATCATAGAGTAATACCTGATGCGGTCACGAGCGCAGGCCTCTGTCCTTGTTCCGTATTTTTTTCATTCTGTGGGAGAATAACAAAAGCAAAAAGGACCCTAAAAAGCTTTTCATTCATTTCCACACACAACACACCAGCACCTCTGTACTCTGTGCAAAGGAGCGGCTAACCCAATTGCCTGTGTAATTGTTTAATCACTCCCATTACACTGCAACCAGTGTAATTTGTGTTTTCCTTTACGCACTTCATGTGTCGATGCGCATGCACACACGCACACAAACACACACACACACACACACACTCATAAACTGGACCACAACCGAGCAGCCATTCCCACAGAGACCAGGCCCACCCTCACATGCCTCCTCTCTAATTCGCTCACACACAAACATACGTGTGTACATATGTGTGAGTGTGCGTGTGTGTGCAGCCATTGCAGTACCAGTGGGACATGAACCATGGCCCTGAATTGACAGCAGGCCGGCCTCTAACAGCCCCTGTCCATAGAAAGTTAATGGACTAATATTAAAAGCTAGCTATCCTCTCTCTCTCTCTCTCTCTCTCTCTCTCTCTCTTTCTCCAAATTAATTATTGGTTCTGTCGCTTGCACGTCCCTTCTTAAGCAATAGGTCATCCAGGTCTTGCATTAATTGCCCAAGCATATGGTCGCCAACAGATTTTAGCTGGGGGACTCGCACTTTAGCGAAGGCTATTTTTTTCCACGCGCGCTCAGATGCGAGCCATATTGTGCGGCGCTGGCAGCTATTGTTCGGCGCATTAACTTCATAGAGCTAATTACTCCCCAATAATAACTTTACCTTGGGAGGTTTTTTTTTAAAGCGCGGCGCGTGCCAACCAACCTGTTTCGCACCCCATATGTTAATTAGCGGCCACATCTTCATTATGCCGCGGCAGCGCTTTAAGTTCAAGCTGTGCCGCCTGGCGCGCGGTGAACGCAGCCTCGACTCGCTGCCAATTATCCAACTCTCGCTCCCCTCTCCGTCTCTCCTCCGCACGCTCTCTCCTCCGCGCGCTCTCTCCTCCCTCTCTCTCGTTCATTCTGTTCGCTCTATCTGCTGTGTTATTTCCTGAGAAGTTCTCTCGCCAGGGTGGATCGTCGACTTCTCTCTTTCTGTCTGTCCTCTTTGCCCCTGTGAAAGTTCTTGAGAAAAAGTTTCACATGTTTTCCTAATATATATAGATTTGTGATTCCTTTACCATTTCCAGTATTTCTTTCTTTGTTTTGCATTCAGTTATCACTGATTAGAGGCTCCAGTTTTGTTTGTTTCAGGTTTTTTTTTTTTTTGGATCTGGAGGAGGGTTTTGCAGATAAAAAGCGGAGCTCCCTTATCCTCCAAGTCGGCAGCCTACAGTAGCGGCGGTGTGATGTTTTGTCTGCGTGTGTTGTAGGTTTTCATGTTCGCTTTGGGCCTGATGTGAAAGAGGAGCTGACGAGTGCGTTATTCCCCAAAGCGCCCGCTGTTTCAGATGTGCCTTTTCTCCTTTATGTGGAATCTGGAGATTTTTCCGATAGATCTGGCCTGGCTCTCCCATTTCCCCATCTCTGGTTCTCTCACCCTCACTTTCTCTCACAGGCTCGTCCTTCCTTCTGTCAATGCATCCCTTTGTCCCTGATTCTCATTCTCTAATTTGGGAGAGCTCTTTCCTTTCTCTTTTTCTTCCCCTCGGTTTCAAAGTTTTGCACTGTGATCACGAGGCTAACACACAGAGCTCATCATTGACTTTGAGGTATTGCATTATTGTACATCCAATATGAGGGGACATATCAGATTAAGTCATTTTGTAGATGGTAAAGGAATGTAAATGGAAAGGAATGCATGACACACA
>NC_072471.1:14424433-14429433 GCF_027596085.1 Anoplopoma fimbria | reverse complement strand
TCATGTTTGTCTAGGGAGCGAGGAGAAAAAAGAGCCATCCCCTAGAATACACAGTCCTGAAATAATTCTTTAATCCCTCCTGCCCTCCCTCCCCCGCTGAAGAAAAGAATGTCTCAAAGTTATATGGGAAAATATGTCGGAAAGGAACGTCTTGGCTTATGCCAATCGCACAAGCACACAATAGAAGGTCCCGATACGGACAAGAAGCTGGCCACTGTGCTGAAGGTTCAGGTCAGAAATGCGAGGTCAAGCCCTGAGAACATTCCCAAGTTTTTACTCCACGAAAAATAGAGCGTTCCGATATGATACCAATATAAGAGCCTGACCTCTGTGTACTGGGTTTTGGTTTGTGGGCAAGTCCAAATGTAAATCAGCGCCGACAACAGGCAGGTCATTCAACATGACCATAATCAAGCACAGTATTCCTCACCCTCCATCTCCTCCTCCCCTCATCACTGACCTTTCTCTCCCTCCTTTCCTCTCTCTCTCTCAAAGTAATTACAGCGCGGCCTATCTGCACCTGGTCACTAATAAACCCCACTCGTCCTTTTTTCTCTGTATTCTTCTCCCTGCACTCCTGTCATCTCTTCCACCCTGCTCATCCATCTATCTCTTGATTTATCATTCCTGACAGAGTGAAGGGAGGGGGTGGAGTGGGGGGGATAAGGGTGGAGAGAGTAACTTGTGAAGAGAGAAAGATGACAACAAGAAGGACACAAGGAGAGAGAAAGTGTGAGACGGGGCAAAAGAGAGAGACTGAAAGCAGCTCTCTCCCAACAAAGCAGGAGAACAGACAGTTGAGGTGGGGGGAGAAAAAGAGAGAGAGAAGAGGGAGAGCAGCAATCGGCAGTGGCGGCTCTTAATTACGGCGCTGGGGCCAGCTTTATCAGAATCCCCTCACCTCGCTGCTCTTTGTCAGGGGGTATTAAGGAGGAGGACACACAATCAGGCTTTTCATTAAGGCCCTACCGGCAGCGCACACAAAGGACGGCTTTAACAGCTGCAGAGAGGGACTCAGGTGGTGGGGGTGGGGGTGGGGGTGGGACGAAGGTGGGATGAGAGGGAGGAGAAAAACAAGAGGATGAGGGGAACGGGAGGGGAGATGGACTGAGGAATGAGTGGTGAACGGGTCAGAGAGCAGGAAAGGGTGAGATAGGAGAGGGACGCTACAGGAAGGAAAGAAGGAGATAAGAAATGGATGAAAGAGAGATGGAGGGGTTGGAATGGAGGATACTAGTGTGTAAATAATGCACCAAAAACACACACTGACATGCTTTAAAGAAAAAAAATGTTTTTGTCTCCTCAGGCGACCCCTACCCTCTCCAGCTCATCCCCACAACAATGGCTGCCGCCGCCGCCGCTGCCTCGCCAGGCCTGGGACAACTCCAGCTCCAGGTGAGCCTGCAGCATCTACAGGTGACCCCCCAGATCTAGGAATCAAAATATACAAACAACCACATGTCTTTGAATATCACCGACTAAGAAACATTCATTTTTTTCTCTTCACTTGGGTGGTCCATTTGGGAATAAATCCCCCGACAGTGTTCACACCACATACTGCCCGCTGAGCTATACAAGACCACAAACACAGCCACGGGGGTGGGGTGGGGTGCAAAGCTGTCACTTTCAGCGTGGACAGTGAAGTGATCCCATATAAACATGATCTTCATGATCGGAGCTCAAAAATCACACAGGTAACCATAGCCCTCGGCTTTGTCCGACAATATTCAGATTGACTGTCAGAGCTTATGTGTGGGTGATGCTGAAGATATTTCAATCTCTTTTAACAGCACGGAGGCTTCTTTTTATGCAATTTAAGATCGAAAAATCATGATAACATTTTTGCTTATTATGAACTCTTAGCTGTCAAGTACAAAAAAAATGATATCTAATTTTAACATATCACAAGTAAACAAGTGGGAAAAAGCATTCGTTGATTTAAATCCGTACTTTGCTTACAAAAAAGCGGTTCTAATATTAACCATTTTTGGCTGATTTTTGCCGAAATGTGACAAAACATTCAGATTTAAGTTAAAAACTGTTCAATTTTCAAGTTTTTAGTCTTCCAACTGCAAATGTCAGCGATTAGGGTTTGATTCATGTGATGAAAAATTACATTTGACTATTTAAGAGGGATGTACAATGTGATTGAATGCTGGAAGCGATTTGAGCGTTTTGAGCCAAACAAAGTGAGTCAACATCTGTTATCCCGCTTATAAGGAGGATGAGTCTGACTTTGGTCCTTTTCCTGTGTGCATATTTAGAATAAACGGCACCCACTCTCTCTCACACAAACACACGACTAGACCTCACATACTTCCACTCAGATCCACATGGGCTTTGGGGCCCCTTCACCCGGGGGTTAAGAGCTTGTGGTGAGGTTGCCTTTCTGATGCACATTAACCTCCAGCGCTGGGCTCGGCCTCTGCACAGGCTGCACTTGGCGCTCGTGTTTCCTTGACACGCATTGTCATAAAATATGACACACACATGGGTGTCTTAGAGAAACAGCTGTATAGACACGTTTTACCGCACATCTTTTTCACTAAATGTTCAATTCAAGGGGAGTGATGAGAAAGTATGTGTTAAAGGTTAGGCAGAGGGTGTGTAATACATTTGCACCTGTCAGCCAAACGCACTGCCCCCATATGCTAGACACTGCAGGGAGAATAGAATAGCTGTGTAATTCTATCATGGAGAACGGACCCCGCTGTCGTCACTGATTTCATTATTACTCGCGCTTTTGTGTGTGTGTGAGCAAATGTGTGTGTTTAGCCTGAGAATAATGTCCTCTGCGCTGTTATCACTGCCTCAATCTAGCCGTCCATATGTTCGACTGTGTTCGGACACACTCAATCTCCAGTTGAACGGCTTTGTCCACCTTGCAATTGGATTTTTTTTTTTTTTTTTTTTTTTTTCTTCCAGCGGGGAGGGGTGAGAGGACACAACAAGTGCAAAAAAACATCTCACTAGCAGATTTCTTTCTTACAATCCTCTCAGACAAACACAGTCTCACACACACACACACACACACTCACACACACACACACACACACACACACACACACACACACACACACACACACACACACACACACGCACACACACACACACACAGTGGCATACTGAGATTAAGGCTTGTCAGAAAGGAGCGGATTTGTCCCGGCTAACACAAGTACAGATGTCTCAATGTGGATGGATTTCCTTTGGGATCGTCTCCGCGCCCTCATTTGATAAGGAGGTGTTTCTGTCGCCGAGACGAGACATGACAGTTAGCTCGGGTCTGGGGTCGCCACGGCAACACAGTGGTTTGGCGGAGAGGACACAAGTGAACCCACTTAGCCGAGGCACACACACGAACAGAGGTAGAAAATGAAAGATTTTCAAGCAGAGTACACAATGAACTTCCCAGCTGCATTCAGGAGTGCATGGAGACATGCTGACAGATGTGTTATTTCAACATGTGGACCCTTGAACTACACACATACACACATAGTTGTAACAGACAAGTGTAATTACTTGTACAGGCCTAATGTTTGGAACAAATTCGACACATATGTTATGTAATGCTCCTGTAAACCAATGATTGCACTAAAAGGTTGACTTTTCAAGAACTACATAAAACAGCAATAGTTATAGTTTAAATCCAAGTCTAAGATGAGTCCTCAAAAGAGCAAAATAGAAAAACAAATATAAAAGTATAGCAGTTTTAGTGATGGCAACACACATGAGACAATTCTTATGTTAGGCAGATGAACAGAACATAATCTGGTCCAGGTCATGACCTATGGTGCTTCAGTACTTTCAACAGGATTCAATAGACTCACTGCTTCAATGGTGCTAATGTAGGCAGCCTGTATTGTATACACTTCATACACACCACTGACATATTACAGTGTTAAAGCTGCACTGGGTACATTGCTGATGACCACAAATGCCTATTAAATCTTTCAATTTTTTACAATATTCTTAGTCTTAAATTATGTAGTTCTCTTTCTTTCTCTAATCCGCTTGACAAATTGGTAATTCATTTAAATCTTTCCTCTTACATTTTGATTGAACTTCCTTTGAGGATAACAGGACAAAATGAATAAAAGTTGCACTACAACAATTAAGTTCTGTATATGTTTTTGAAGTTGAGAGAGATAGTTAGATAACAGATTGCTAAAAAAATTTTTTAGGAAAAATCAAAGCAGCAGAGCCTGAGATATTTTTACTTTTAGTTTAAATTTATAGGTCAAGCCCCATTAACAAGGAATCCTACATTTCCCATGATGCAACTCAATAGCATCTTCTGTTTGAGAATGCCTAATTGATGCATGCCCATGTCTTTAAACTCCTTGACCTCAATTTGTGAAGCAGATAGTCAACTTTGCCCTACCCAAATTTACACTGATGACATCAACGTCAACTACAAGAGCAGCCATATTTGTAGTTTACATATATGTCTAAACTGATCTTAATGTGTTAAAGTGGTTGAATGCACCACACAATCACATACTGAATGTGTAACTGATATCACGTCAAACCATTTTGCAGAATCCACACATTAGTTCCTCTTTGTTTCTTGAATTTGAAAAAGTCCTCTTCGTCGTGAACAGTATTGACATAGAAGCAGAAATCAGTGAGGAAATGTGGCTGATGCCCTGATAACAGTTTGGAAACTGTATACATAGAAAGAAAAAAGATTCAGATTATAACTCTCAACAGCACGGCTTCGATTTAAGTGCAGTTCTTAGAATAAAATATGTATTAATCTCTCAATGAGTTAAAGCTCTTTCTACGTGTAGAACACCCTCCATAGAAATCAACAGAGTAGCTCTTACAGTCAATGGGAGCTTAACACCGCATCTCTCACAGACGCTTTTCAAGGCAATGGAGGCTTTGGAGTGTACAAGGATGGCATTTAGCATCTTAATCTGGGGGATGAGTGTGACATTGTGCATGAGAGCATGTTAATCTGGCTCCCTATTGACCCTTGATATCATTGATATCATCCA
>NC_072471.1:14324433-14419433 GCF_027596085.1 Anoplopoma fimbria | reverse complement strand
ATCCTTTCACGCTTAAAAAAAAAAGCTGATTATTACAAAATTTTATTATAGCCAGAAATTACTTTTGCAGTTAAACTGTATACACTTTGGCCTTTCTAGTGTTACAACTGAGAGACTGACAGAATGAATGCCTTCCTGCTCAAGATTGTGTTTCTCTGATGTGCATGTGCTGAAAATGTGTGTCCATGCTTGTTTCAAGGTTGCATCCCGAATCTTGTCCTTTTTTTTTTTTTTTTTCAATCAAACAAGTGTCCTGAGCAACAGTCTGCTTCTCATACTAATGCACACCCTAGTTCAACTTGATCTCTGAAAACTCACAGTCACAGCCCAACTTTATCACAAACCTCCAGCTGGTGTGTGATGTTGGAGGATTTGAGGATGTATTGCTGTTTGTTCCGTTTCCTCGGCTGGCTGCGCAATAGGGGCGAGGGGGAAGCCTGGTGTCCATCCAAGTGGAATTCTATGAATATCTGGTCGAGATATCTGGACCCTCCCCCACACACACCACACACACACACACACACACACACACACACACACACACACACACACACACACACACACACACACACAACCCCCATGCCCCCTGCCATCCGCTGTCCACTCTTGGACCCCCCACGAGTGTAGTGATCAGTCACAAATCACAGAGACATTGACAGACACATGGGATCAGACTTGTCTGTCTCAGAGTAGGACAACACGTTTTAAATCCTACAGAGAATAATATCTCATTTGTGCTCACAAACATAAAGCAAAACTTCCCAAAGCTTTTAATCTTTCTGTCTTTCCTGTTCTGGTCTTTCCTGTCCTTTCCTTGTCTTTCATTTCATCACCTTTCCTTTTTGTCCCTCATTTCTTCTCCTCCTCTCCTCTCCTTCCTTATTATTTCCTCTTCTGTTTCTTACCTCTTCCACATATTTTCCTTTGCTACTTGCAATTCCTCCATCTTTTTTCTCCCTTTTTCCCTCTTTGTTCTTGACCTATGCTTACCCCTGTGTCCACAAACACACATGCACCCACTCTTACATTGAGGACTAGCTCATGGCACAGATTAAAGCTTACGGTTGACCCCTGAGCTTGCACCCCTGCGTCCTTGGTCCATCAGCCCCTCCCTGCACCTCGGCCGACACACCCGTCTTATTACCATATATATGGAGTCGGGCTGACAGGCAAGTGCTGCGGCCTGTGGCGGAGGGGAAGTGGGGGAGCCGTAATGGCCTCCCCAGTCCAGCAGGAGTGGCAGACTGGGGTGTGGACCCACATGGCACACGACAGGCCCCATGGAGCCAAACTGGCCAATTGACCACAGCGCTGTCCCCCCCCTGTACACTCGGGCAAACTATAGATAAGTGCTCCGTGGCATTTTATAGATATTTCTCTCCCTTTCTTTACTCTCTGCTTCAATCTCTCAGTCACACAAATCAAAGAAATCCTTCTCTGATTTAATTCAGGCTGACCACTGCAGCGCTCTCACTCACTCGTTCCAACACTCTGTCTCTCTCTGGGCGAGTGACATGTATATTTCAGAGGTGTGCTCCCCCTGTGGGCTCTCAGTCATTTAGAGACGCGCTGCCTGCCTCTGCTCACAGCTGTTTGGACTCAGGCGCTCACCGCTTAAGTGCTTTACCCTCGGGTGAGACACGGACACACACACACACACACACACACACAGGTGTTGAAGAAGACACCATGCCAACTAGCCCCTTCACACACACACACATAGCCATGCACAAATCACTGCAGCATACATGCAGCTGTCTTATATACGCAAGAGTGGACCTTTTAGATGTAGGCAGGCATGCATACAGACCCGTACAATAGTGCGATTCATATTATGCACCATATGTAGCCCGTTCGCTGACATGCATCACACACACGCAGTGGCCGAAAGTCCTGTAACAGAGTACATTTACTCAACTACTGTGCTTACAAGCAATTATGCTGTACCTTCTACTTCAGTCTTTTCAGAGGACAATATTGTACTCCTTAGTCCACTTCATTTATCTTTTATTCATTTTTAGATTTTACATTTAAATCAGCTCATAAAATGTGATGTATTACTACAGATTAACAGTATATAAAGTAGTTAATATAGTCCATGAGCATAGTTCATGGAATGTTTATGCATTAAGAATAATAAACCAACAATAGAACAAATAGGGCTGCACGGTGGTGTAGTGGTTAGCACTGTCGCCTCACAGCAAGAGGGGCCCGGGTTCATTTCCCGGGCTGGACAACCTTCTGTGTGGAGTTTGCATGTTCTCCCTGTGTCAGCGTGGGTTCTCTCCGGGTTCTCCGGCTTCCTCCCACAGTCCAAAGACATGCAGCTTAGGTGCATTGAAGACTCTAAATTGCCCGTAGGTGTGGATGTGAGTGTGAATGGTTGTCTGTCTCTATATGTCAGCCCTGCGACGGACTGGCGACCCGTCCAGGGTGTACCCTGCCTTCACCCATTGACAGCTGAGATCGGCTCCAGCACCCCTGCGACCCTTAACTGGATAAACAGGTTACGGAAAATGGATGGAATGGAATGGATGGATAGAACAAATATAAAGCACCACTCTTAAAGGAGCCATTCTCTAAAGTGAGTACTTTTATAACATGGCTCGTTCTTAAGTATTATCAACCTAATGGATATGAGTATCCACTAGAGCCAAAAACAATCAGTCTAGACTGTCAAGGTAAAGCCACATCTGCTCGTCTGTTTTTCTCCAAATACAAATTAGTAGAAAATGTGAAGTGCATTTGCGTACTTGAGGAGTCAGTGTTTGAATCAGTGCCATGTAGTATACAAAACTGTCACATCTGCCTCCTCTGTGTCGCCCTGCTGTCTGAGAGAATTAGATATGACAATATAATTAATATCCAAGCATCCACTTATAGCTGCGAGGGGAGGAAGAGAGGAGGAGAGAGGAGCATGTAAAGGTCTTGAGAGAAACCTGCTCAGGATGAACCCTAGTGGCACACACACTTGTCCTGTTAATTGAACCATCAGCTCTAGTGATAAGATGCAGAACCTTGATGTCGCATTCACATGTCGGCATCCACAGAAGTGAAATACAGCCCACACACACACACACACACACACACACATTATCTCTCCCCTGTCGCCTCCTCTCTGTCCCGCTGGCTCTCGTTGTCACTCTGCATGTTTTCAGTCTCAAAGCTGGAGACTGTTTCATCAGCCAAGAGAGACACAAAAGCAATTGTATTAATTCGAGATTCCAAGGCTTTCAGAGGCTTTAGGGGCCTCACACACACACACACACACACACACACACACACACACACACACACACACACACACACACACACACACACACACACTGTCATGAGATTTAGAGCTTGTTGAACAATGTCGCACACTGACACACACAGACACACACACATAATCAAGTCGGTCCAAGCCTCTCAGCTCCACTGTCTAAACTAATTCCTCCGAACTGGCATAATGCAGGTTGGCCACCTTCCCACCATAGGATTTGGCTTGGCGCGGAGTGGAAACTCCCCCCATTCCACTGTACAAGAGGCGGAGGCATTATCTATTTGTAATAAATATTCAAACGCGTTCCCAGCCAAAGCCCACCATAATATGGGTCAGGATTGAGAAGATCCCGCTCAGTTTTTCTCTACTCCTTTTCTCTCCTCTTCTTCTCCGGGCCCATTGTCTCACTGAAGGCATCTTTGGGGGTCCTTCGTCTATTTAGAAAGACCCCCCTAATGAAGGACAATCCGGTTAGGCCTCGTCGCACACACACACACACGCACGCACACACAAACACACACTCACACTCACATACACACAAAAAGTGGTGATCGCACACATTGTACATAGGCACGTACACATGTAGGGGCTTAATTGGAAGGGCTTAATTGAGTTGTGAGGGGCTCATAAGGCTTAGTACGACTCAAGGAGTGGGAATGAGGGAGAGTCGACCTTAATGAGTGGGTATACCCCACACACACACACACACACACACACACACACACATACAGTACTTCCTCTCTTTTTGGATCCCACTGTATGCTGGATTCTTCTCCGGCTAAGCAGCAATTAGACTAATGACCAGAAAAAAAAATAATAATAATGTCTCCATTCTATTTCATGGTTTACATGTAGCTACAATAGGACCACACCTGTAAAGCTAAAGTTCCCTTTAATTCATTTTTTATAATATGAACATTTAAGAACAATTAATATGTTTTTGTCCTAAAACAAAACCATACAAAAACAAATTGTATTCCTAAACCTCACAGACAACACTGTGGTGCTCTACTTGCAGGCCCATTAAGCCGTCCCTTGTCCCATGTTGTGTCTGCCTTTTAATTGCGGCGTTTTAATTACACAGAGTGGTCTGTGTACATCTGGCCCCTGGGCAATCTAATTCCTTCCTTCCTGTCACATGACCCTCCGGGGCTCCCCCTGATTGGATTAGGTCATCAGCAGGGGTGGCGTTGCCATGACAATTAACGTGATAACAGCCCCTGGTGTCGCGCGGTAGTCCACATGCTGATTCGTTTAGGGGGCCGCTGTCTGTTACTTGTGTTGAGGTTGTTGCCGTGTGCAGACATCCTTTGATTTAGATGAGTGTCGGAATTTAATGATATAGATATATTAAGTCCTGTTTGGCCTCATAATACTTTAAATAAAAAAACTACTTAAGAAGTAATGGATTGGTTGCTGGGACTGTGTGTGTGTGTGTCTTTGAGGCAGAAAGTGCTGCTTCGCTGTTCACTCCCGTGTTCACAGCCATGACGGTCTCTTGTTTCTAATGGAGCACGTGCACATTGAAGTGGCAGACAGTCTTCTGTTCTGTCGGCTGTTTGATGCATTGAGTCTTCAGATCCACAGCTGTAAAGACTTAGTCTCAGGGAGGTGCTTTGGGAAAGACAGATTCTGTCCACTGTAGTTTTGGGAATGATTTCAAGGTGTTTCTTCTCCTCAGGTGTGATTGTTGCTCTTACCACTGGCCTTGTTTGAAGCATGCTGAGGAGCAGAATTGTAGTGCATGTTTACTGGAGCCTGCATGTGGAATGTGCACATACATGTGCATGAGTCGTCTGGACCTCGCTGTGATAGGGAGTCAGTTATTTTGCATGTAAATGTCAGCAGTTTGCACCAAAATATATCAATATTTATTGTTGTCCGTGCTGTAATTTTATGTTGTTTTTTTTGCTTGTGACAAGCTGTTTGGATACAGGCAGTGGCATGCACCTTGTCATCTGTCTCACTGCTGTGCATGGGCCTGCGTTTCACCAGTGCGTGTTATAGCCTCCATTGCGAGTGGCCCCGTTGAGGGGCCTCCCGCTTCCAAATTGCTACGGTGGTCACAGCAGGCGAAACTGTGCTGTTTTGGTTTTTGCAGGACAGTGAGGGTGCACAGCCACTGAACCTGTCGGCCAAGCCTAAGGCATCCGAGAGCAAGTCACCCAACTCCCCCCCAACTTCCCCACAGGTCGCTGCTGCCGCTGCCGCCAAGCTGGGCTCCGCCGGCTCCATGAAGCACAGCGTCGCCCCCTCCAGCATCGGAGGTCCACCGTCCAGAGCTAGCTCGATAGGTAAGTGGACCATCCGTCGCACACACAGCACAGGAACAGTTACACAATAATGAGGCTACTGCAATTTTGGTCTTTTTTATATTGTTGACCATCCCTTTGTACTTTGTACTTTGTAATTTGTTAAGTAATTCAAAATAGTCTGGTGTTGTGTTCATTTATGGCTGCTTCCCTGACTGGAGAGCCAATCAACCAATCAGAGCTTTTTGACTTTGAACTAAGACTGAGGACGTTGCTGTCCTACAAAACTAGCTACTACAATTGTTTTTTTAAATGACAAAAAAAGGTAGCCATACAGGCTGTTGTAGCTTGGCATATTTCTAAGATTGATGTATAAAACCACAGCCACAGTTCCCATTTGATTTTTAGGTGATGTTGCAGTTAATGCATACATTATTATCATTGTTATTACCAATACAAACGATGGTCAAAACTATGAAAATAAGATTATGGTTGAAATAAACCCTAATTTTCCTCTAAATGAGTTACACTCACACACAACATCATATCCAAACAAAAACATGTGAATGCATATATGTTGCATACAAACAGTATAAGTGCTCCTACACTTGGATACACTTTTATGAAATGCAAATTATTCCCATTGTGACAACGTTCGCCTTAAAGGTAAACACTAATAGCCTCGCTGGTTGTGGCGATGACAAGAATAGCATCTCCCTCCCAGTGCTGCCATTGTTGCCACAGCCAGTACCGTAATCATACCCGGCCACATGCACACATACATGAAATATGACATAAATGAATCACCATTCTGTACTCTTAATCCATTTGTCACACAGCACTGATAGTTCAAATATTACACATATGTAACAGGCTATAATTAGTGTGTTTGTGTTTTTTCCTCCGCGTCTCTATTTGCCTCGGGGCTGCTTCATTGTTATGTGTTTATTAGTGACTGAAAGAGACAGAGAGACACAGGGAGTGAGAGGAAGCAGGGAAGGAGAGAGAGAGAGAGAGATGGGGATTAGCAGTCTTTTTTATTTTTTTTTGAGCGACGAAGCGGGGGAATAATAAAGAGAGGAGCGCATGACAGACAGGAGGTATCACCAATGAGATTAGACAAGCCTCTTACATGAGCCAGGACAGCGCAAACACCCAGCATTAATGACACAATGACAGTACACACACCATAACACACACTCGAACGCACACAAAGGCTCACACACACACACACACACACACACACTCTCACAATCCCACCTCCTCCTCCTCCTATGCAATAGGCAGTTAGTCATTTTTTTTCTGACTTCTTGGCTAATCTCACTGTTTTTCAACAAATCGGCGGATTTAATATCAGATTAGGGGATTTGCGGTCCCAGATGTTTTTTGTTCAGAAAAATGGATTACAGTGTTTAAAGTTTGTGTGTGATCCCCGCTGAATTATTATGTGCGTGGAGACCAGTGTGTTTTGTGTCGCACATCCCGGGTTAGGTTGCAGCTCGCGGCTCCATCTGTTGAGTTTAGCCGGTCACCAGCACGTTTGTTATTGCAGCTCATAGTCGTATTAGGATTCCTGTTACAAGTTCAGAGGGGAGAGAAGAGGCAGACAAATTGGAAAAGAGTCTAAAGCAGGTCGTTTTGATGTGGGAGTGAGTGTGTGTCTGTGTTTGTATGTGTGTGTGGGGATGTGTGGGCGGGTACAGATTATGAATGTGTGTTCAGGTTATTCAGATTCAGACAGGAACAAACAAACAGACCCACATGCAGTAGATTCAGAGGAAAATAATATTTTTCCCTACATTTAAATGGGTAGAGTTGGATTTTCTGTTAAAGAAAACTCAAGAGTGCCACTGTGAGGTATAATTGTCAGTGGTAGAATGTAACTAAACACATTTAATTTAATGTAGTGCTATAATTAAAGGCAACTCTAAGGTACTTTACTCGAGTGTCTGCATTTTACTCTTGTTTGTACTTCTTCAACACTACGTTTAAGAGAGAAATATTGTGCTTTTTACTTCACCACATTTCCTTTATCTAACAGATTAAGAGTTACGTTCAAAATACATGGTTACTTTTTAAAATGTGAAAAAAGTGATCATTTTATAGACCTTAATAACATAAAAAAAACTCAATATAGAATAAGACAGTGTTTATGCTCACTAAGGCTTTTAGAGTATCTGGGTCATATCTGCTGATATTAAGATAATTCAACCAAGTTTATTTTCAGTAGCTTCACTACCATTATAGACGTCCGGATGAATTCCTGTCCAAAAATCACCTCTCTGTCTTTTCAAATGCACGTTTCTAGTTTTCCCTACCTCATCCGTCCATCCATCCATCTGCCCATCTCAAACCAAACTGAAGGCTGTCAGCGCCTGTAACTTCTACCACTATCACACATTTGTCCATCATAAAGTAGTGCAGTTCCCCCTGACCCCCCTGAAGGAGTGTTTTTTTATGGTCAAAAAGGTATTGCACTTGTCTGTAGAGATTTGGCGTTCAGAGAGAGACAACATTTGTGAGTGTGGAGTGAGAGAGAGAGAGAGAGAGACACCCCTCCTCCCTTTCTATCTGGGTCACATTCACTTGTCTGGATGGTTGGCATCGCTGTCATTTTAAGCGAGGCTCGCACACACATTCATGAGCAAGAATATCTGTCTGTCCCCCTTCCTCTCTTTTAACTCCAGATTAAAATGGACTGCTACCCGATTCCAACGCCCTCTCCCCCCCTCTCAACAACCCCCTCCTTTTTTTTTTTTTTTTTGGCCCTGCTCACATCCTGATTTCCCGGTTATGACTTCTGAAAGAGTTCACGGCTCTGTCATTACCAATCTGAAGCTGGTAATCTGGCCTGAGATGGCATTAGCGGTGCGGATTAGCGCTGATAAAGGCTCCATAAGCCAGCCGCAGCTCTTTGTTAAGAGCTAACACGGCTGATAGAGAGAGGCGATAGCGGCGCACACAACCCTCACAAACACAGGGTCAGAGCAGATGCCTCATCGGCGGCTAAGCTGCGGAAATAATACAAATAATAGAGCGGCAAGATCTGATCTTTGTGAGGTGCCAGGGCAGATGTTCTCAACTGGGGAAATTAGCAGGAGTTCTTAGTGAGAGTAATGAGAGTCATGTGGCCACCTCTCTTCAAAGTGTAACTACAAGGATTCAGATGAAAAGAGATGTGTGTGTGTGTGTGTTGAAAGGTGGGAGTTGTAACAGGATTACCCAGGGGTTGAAGTTGTGAGCGATTGCTTGTGTTTATAGTTGTTTGTTTCGGTCTGTGTGTGTGTGTGTGTGTGTGTGTGTGTGTGTGTGTGTGTGTGTGTGTGTGTGTGTGTGTGTGTGTGTGTGTGTGTGTGTGTGTGTGTGTGTGTGTGTGTTTACTGCTGATAGCAGGTGGAGGAGGCGGTGGGCAGCTTGTAGCATGGCTGGCTAGGGGCACACTCTGACTCACATATGCCCAGCTCGACAGTCAAGTGGTCAGTGTGTAAGACTGAGCATGAGAGAGACACATGCTCTCACACACACACACAAACACACACAAACACACACGCACAAACACACACAGATGCCCCAGCAAACCCCCCTCATCAAGTGTATGTTAATGTCTTTACCTCATGGTTCAGGAGAAGATTTATTCTGGATGAAAACCTCCTGCCGGCTTCTCAAGCATAAACACACACACACACACTTACACACATGCGTTGCTATTCCAAATGTCACTTTATTATTCTCTCTCATTTTAAGAATAAACACACTTTAAGTTCAAATACAGTAGATAAAGACTCAACCCGAATAACATTTTTACACACAATATACGACTTTGCAAAACCAAATTAATCACTCGTCCCCGTCTCTCTGTGTCCCTGTGTGTGTCTCAGCAGACTTGTTGTCCTCGCTGTCCACGACCGCCTACCTGAACGACCACGAGGCTGTGACCAAGGCCTTCGCCGAGGCCCGGCAGATGAAGGAGCAGCTGAAGAGAGAGCAGCAGGTCCTGGACGCCAAGGTTGCCGCCGTCAGCAACCTGAGCCTCAACAATGGACGCTCGGACAAGGTAAACCACTTTAAATCCCATCCGTGTTACAGCGCGGGGTATGGTGTGTTGTAACCTTAGCAACAGGCGACAAAGTCTAACATCCACCCCATAGGATTAAAGGGCACGAAAATAAGAATCATAATCAATTTATTGATATATTAATAATAGACATTATATATAAAGGTCCGTCTTAGTACCTCAAAGACCACCTCTTTTAGTCTTTGTTGATATTAGTTCTATCCTATGTGACAAAAAGAACATAATAAATATAGTCTTTTTTAATACTTCTTGCGTCTGTTAAAATACTATAAATTATATTATTATTTCAATGACATATGAGCCCCACTCATCAATAGCATCAAAAACTGAAGACAAAAAAAAAAAAAAAACACAACTGAATCCAAAGGTCTAAATTCATAAATTCTCCCCAAAATGAAAATTGCAAAAAAAAAAAAACATCACAAGCCTTACCGTCTCATTGTCAGTGTGTAATAATTTGTCTTGCCATATGCCATCCCTACTGCACTATGTAGGAGGTAAATCGGTGTACAATGCGCTCGCTGAAATGTGTTGAAGCTAAACAGGGCCAGATAAGGTAAAACCAGAGGCGTCTCAGAGGTAATGAGTGTGTCTGTAAGGCGCACCACAGGGCTACTTGTGTGTGTGTGTGTGTGTGTGTGTGTGTGTGTGTGTGTGTGTGTGTGTGTGTGTGTGTGTGTGTGTGTGTGTGTGTGTGTGTGTGTGTGTGTGTGTGTGTGTGTGTGTGTGTGTGTGTGTGTGTGTGGCAGAGCGGAGCGTTGGGTAGACGGTAATGTGAAGTGACGGCGCCGGCTCCTCAGCAGCGTGGCTAAATTGTGGTTATTTGTTAAACACATTGGGAGTCAGCTGGTGCATGCGCACGCACGCACACACACACGCACACACATACACATACTTACAGAGCAACAGTGTGCTTGAAGCGTCTGCACCGCTGACATTCAACAGCTCTATCTGTCTCTTTCTTCCTTTCTTTTACTCCCTCATCCGATGCGGTTGAAAAAGTCAAACCCACAATGATTTATGTATTCAACCCAGTTTTTGTACACATCTAGTGAGATAGTAATATACTGTAGATACAGTCTAAAGGATTCAGTCTAATAACCAATTAGATTCACACTCGGGAAAGTACTGGGAAGAGAGGGAACATCAGGAAATTTTGCATATTTAACAGCTTTTTACACACATTTGTTGCATTAAATAGAGAAATTTAGCCATTTTTACTCCACTGCAGGGGGTTATAAAAAACTGTATCATTTTATTATGTACTAAATTGAGCCTTTCCTTTTATTGTAACTTCTCATACCAGTGGTGGAAATGATGAATTTTTGTCAGCCTTATTTAGGAATATATATTTAGAAAAAAAATTATGTAAAGCTCAAAATTATTTTATTTTAATTTTTTCCGTTTATTGTCAAATAATTAATTTAAAGCAAACATGAAATAGTTTAGGAAATTTAAGATTACTTTTTGGGAGAAAAACATGAATCTTTCTCAGCTTCCAAAGCCACGCACTCCACACCGACTCCCGCTTCCTCGGCCCTTTGGCTTTGTGCTGCGTGAGTGTGAAACCGGCGAGCGCTTGGCGTTCGGATACTACGGTGTCATCTCTGACACACTCAGAGGATTAGTTTTGTCGCTACTTTGTGTCTTGGCTCCAGTGTCAGCCATTCAATCCACTTTTCTCATGTACTGTACTGGGGCTTAATGTCAGACTAGGCTGTCATCCACTCTGTCTCCCTGTTCATCTCCGTCTCTGCCTCACACACACACACACACACGGTAAAAAGCCCTTTGTAACGGCATGTTGAAGCACAAAATCGGAAAGTGTGAGACACGTTTTGTGCTCGTTTTTCCTCGAACGAGGTTTAAATGAGGCTGATCATTTGTGTGAAATGAGGAAAATTCCTAAAATGGATCTGATTTGCATACAAAATGGCTAAATCTGGCGGATAATTGTTGATTTATTAAAACATAATAAATTCATAATAAAATAGTTTTTAAATGACTTGCAAATAAACAAAAAAGAACATTTACGCAGCTTGCTTCTGCCTTCCATTCTCCCTCTCCCCTACCTGTCGTTTTTAGCCATATTTATTCCAGTCAGGGGGGGAAATGATCTCTTAACAATTAAACTCTGCTGGACTAAAAACAGAGAAAATGCATTTCATTATCATTCAGCCCTCCTCCCATCCAGCCAGCCAGCTCGCCAGGGTCACATGTAAATGGAGAGGGACACTTTTTGGAAGGTTGTTTTAGAAGACGACAGTGTTTTGGGTACGGCTCCTAATCGTGTAATTAAACAGTAAAACGCTGGCGCGGGTGAACTGCGGTATGCGAGTGTGTGTGTGTGCCGGTCGGCAGTCATGTTCCAGCATAGAGTGTGCCGGCTGCTTGCATTACGCATGTAAATGCTCAGTAAATCAGCCTTTTATTGGTTGTAATAAATACCCAGGGGGCCGTGCGGCGTGGCCTCGCTCTCGTCCGCGCTGCACTCTCCCGTTCTCTCTCTCTCTAATGCGTCGACCCTCGGGGGCCTCTGTGAGAGAGAGGCAAGCCGCTGCACTCCACTCTCGCAGGTGGCTGCCAGGAGTCGACACACACACACACACACACACACACACACATATAATATACAGTACACACACATCCAAATAGGAGTAAATGTAATCAGCATTCTTGCACATGCAAACATACGCACAGATGTGTGTTCAAGCGTGCGGGCGTAAAGCACTCTAACAATTTGCTGTTGACATTAACATTTACGCAAATTTACACTGAAACGAACCAAAACACAAACGATCTATCTGCTGGAACGGCTGCTGTTATTTGTCTGGTTTATCTGTGTTTGAGCAACTGATAAAAAAATAAAAAAAGGAATTATTATCAACTGATTTATTTCAGATCAAAGGGGGATATGATTCCTTCATTCTGTGGAGGAGTTTATGTCTTCAAAACTGATTTTCTTGCAGACAGATTGGCTTCGGGCCAACAGAAAAAGTAATTTGATTTCTATGCTTCAAAAACAGGAATTTGTGACATGAAACAAATAGTCCTTTTAGCAATAAGTATGTCATGAATAATATCAAATAAAATAAAAAACGAAGCCAGAAATCTATTTAGAATCTGTTATAAGAATGTTTACAAGTAAATTGGGCATTTTTCTGCATCACTGCTCCGTGGTTTCACTCATTCATATATTCACACTCATTGACTCACTCGCTGACCGACTGCAACTGTGAACTGTTTGTGTTGTTTAGGACAAGGCTGCCTTGGAGAGTCTGAGTCAACAGCTGAAGCAGCAGGCAGAGGACAAGTTCAGCCACGCCATGCTGGACTTCACCATGAGCGGAGACTCTGACGGTAGGGAGACACACGCACAAACACACACACACACACACACACACACACACGCACAAACACACACACACTCATGCATGCGGTAATTTAGGTGACAAAAATTGCTATAAAGAAGCAATGGAAAATGTGATTCTTATTAATTTTAGGAGTTTCATTTCGATACATTTCACCAGTCGAAAGTAAAATATTGTTTTTTATAAGGTTTAATTGAGCTGAAAAAATTTTCAACCTATTAAGGAATACTTCATCTTTCAGTTTATCTTTTTTTTTTTTTTTTTAAACTCATAATTTGACAATTATGTTTTCACTGTGCAAACTGTAATCGAATGTAATGTCTATTTGTATTTATGTCTGCCTCTCCTCACCTCGCCCTCCCCCCTCAGGCTCCCCCAGCGTGTCAGACTCCAGAATATTCCGGGAGGCCCGGGGTCGTGGCAGCGCCGAGCCGCACATCAAGCGGCCGATGAACGCCTTCATGGTTTGGGCCAAGGACGAGAGGAGAAAGATCCTGCAGGCCTTCCCCGACATGCACAACTCCAACATCAGCAAGATCCTCGGTAAAACACACTCTCTCTCTCTCTCTCTCTCTCTCTCTCTCTCTATCTCTCTCACAAACACACACACAGTCTGCTTTGAGTGACAGGAGCCTTTGCCCCCACCCCTGTCACCTAACTCACTACTTCCCACTGTGCAGCCCAAGCATAAGTAAGGATGTATGTACTGCGGGTCCTGTTTCCCACTTTCTCAAGCACACACAGTGATTTCATTACAAGCGGTGGCATTGTGTAAGCAGCTGTTAATGAACGGCTGGGGAGAGCGCGGCTCCGACAAATGATGATATAATTCATTATGCATTAAACAAGCAGCGCGAGGCCGCCTGACATTTCCCCCGGACCGCCGGGATCGGCCCTGACATTTTAAAGAGCTCCTAAGCGTTTTATAACACAGGGAAATCTGGTTTTAATAAGCCCCCCTCCCTCTGCTCCCCCTCTCTCTCCCTTCTCGATTGCTAACAGATCGCAGAACAGAGAGAGAAAGACAGGGAGCGAGAACAGCCAAGTGCTGACAGCTTTTACCCATTAAACATACAGTAGTCAAGTGCAAATTCAGACCAGATATGAAACACACAGGGAAAGACATGCTCAAGATTACACTCACTCACTCACACACACACGCACACACACACATAAGCAGGGAGCTGATACTGCAAATCTATGAGCAGAAACTGAGCTGAGAGAGATGACAGCAGGTTAAGTGAAGTCCTCATTAGTTTAGATAAGTACCTGTCGTCCTCAACGCTCTCCTCATTAACCTCTTTCTGTGTGAAATTTCCACTGTTATGTGTGTGTGTGTGTGTGTGTGTGTGTGTGTGTGTGTGTGTGTGTGTGTGTGTGTGTGTGTGTGTGTGTGTGTTTGTGTGAGTGTGTCAGTATTCACATATGATGTAGGATCACGCATGCCACACACACATTTGTTCCTAACACAATGTAATTGATCTTAAAGCTGATGTACATGCCTAATTTACACACCACTTAAAGCTTATTTCTATTAATTTTATTTCTATATAATGACCATAACGGCCATTTAATGATTTTTTTTTTTTATTGCTGTTATTTTTCATACACTTTCACACTCCTCTAAACTGAAAACTGATCATTATCATCATCATTAATGCGTCCCTGTCCAGGCTCCCGCTGGAAAGCCATGACCAACCTGGAGAAGCAGCCCTACTATGAGGAGCAGGCCCGCCTCAGCAAGCAGCACCTGGAGAAATACCCCGACTACAAGTACAAACCGCGACCCAAACGCACCTGCCTGGTGGACGGCAAGAAGCTGCGCATCGGCGAGTACAAAGCCATCATGAGGTCCCGCAGGCAGGAAATGAGACAATACTTCAGTGTGGGGTAGGGGAACTGTTTAGGGGAACTGTTTTTGTATGTTGAGTCGTAAGATAGCAGTTAGTTCTTATACTTTGGGATGGTCGGGTATTTAATATTTATCTTCTGATTAGCACATAAGTAGCATTTGCGCTTTTAACTTTATTTAGTTTTATTAGATTTTCTTTGTTAGAATATGTTTCATGTCTCATAATATCAGTTTCAAGTCAAAACAAAAGAAAATGTATATTTGCTTTTATATTGTTGCTGAATTTGTTAAATATATTGACACCAACCACAAGGTTTTAATTAACTTCTCTTATTTAGATTTTCACGTAATGGATTTTTTTTTTTTTTTTTTTTTTTGGTTGGTTGGTATTACTTCATGGTTACTTCAGGTTTAATTTGTTCCTCATTACATTTTGTTATTATGTAGTTGTTATTTCCTTTTTCTTAATAAGCCAGGTTAACTAATATAAATTCAAAGATGGTTCCCAACATGTTATAGCTCTGGGATTAGAAAGAAAAAACATATTGTTATTCTTACTTTTTTCAGACTTTAATCTAATCTTTCTTGAGAATTACTTCTCTTTGTTTTGCTAAAAAGTATTCAAAGAAATCAAACGCTTTTTGGCTTAACTTTTCACAACCAGTAAACATATCCGACTGGTGTTGAGGGGCCACAAGTGAACATCCCTGTATTTAAATACGAGTTCTACATTTTGGGAAAAATATTCACTTGCCAAGAGTTAGATGAGAAGACTGGTACCATTTTCTATAGTAAATGTGAAGCTACAGCCAACAGCTAGTGAGCTTAGTTTAGCATAAAGACTGGAAACAAGGAGGGACAGCATATGAAGTTACTTTTGGACAGAGCCACATTAGCCATCCAATGTAGTTTGGGACTGTCAGGAACTAAAACAAGTCTTCCTTGTGTCTTATAGGCAGCAGGGCCAGCATCCCTTGTCCTCCGCAGGCGTGGTTTACCCAGGTGCCCTCTCCATGGCCGGAATCCCCTCACCCCAAATGCCCTCAGAGCACTCAAGCATGTCCAGCAGCCCCGAGCCCAACGCCAACCACCACCAGAACCCCCACATGGCTGGCCTGAAGGGGGACGAGCCACGCATCAAGGAGGAGGAGCTGCGGCTGGACGACAGCAACGGAGACGTGTACGACGACTTCGACTACGAGGACGAAGAAGCAGATTACACCAGCGATAACGACAACCATATCACCCAATAGGGCGGCACGACAGACACCTATTTAGAAGCCAATCACTGCTGGTTGATCCCACACAATCCCCAACCCACCAATCAGGAAGAAGACTTTCTCTTTTTGCCAATCACCTTATGTCCCTATCTCACAACCCCCCCCCCCCTCCCTCCCTCTCCTGACTCACATGGACTCTTTTAACAGAGCCAAGCCCCTCCCACTGGAGTCCTGATACCAGCATCTGATCAATCAACGGAAGCACAGGACCTGTCACTCACACTGACTGTAACACAAACTGGAGTCTGGGAGGACGAGACGACCAAGCCGGCCTCCGACGCTTGCTGAGGAATAATCAAGTACTACTGCAAGATTTTGAGTGTAATGCCACGAGTGAGGAGAAATCAATATCACACTCAAAAAGCAACCTTTTAGACCCGTTTGTAGAAAAAGGAGACATTTTAAAGACGAAAGACGGATCAGTGGACCTGTCAAAGGCTAACAGATGACACTTTAAGATGGCGGACCTTTATTATCAAGAGACACTTTTAAGAAAACAGCTTTTTTTGTTCTTTGGTTCTATTATATTCTCACTCAGGTACACGGTGCCAATAAGTGGCTTGTGAATGTGATTTGTTGTTTTTTGTGCTACAAGTTTGAATAATAATAGAAAAAAGAGACTTTTCTTTTTTCCCCCTTTTGTTGTAAAGCACCTGACAGACATCCGACATGTTTATTTTTAACAAAAACATATCTTTTCTTCGACCTCTCGGTGTGCTGTCAGCGGTTCGCCCCCTTTTTTTCTCTGCGTTTTTGTGACTGCCCACTCCCCCATTGGAACCCGATTGGGACGGTCCAGACAGGACTGACCAGTGCAGCATGGACTGTCCCATTTTAAGGGGATTTTCAAGGGGGAGTCTCTGGCGTCCGGGAGCAGAAACGAAAGCACTGTGTTGTGAGACAATCCACCAGTCTTCTTCTCGCTCCGTCCCTATATCTTTATCTCGTCCGGGGCAAAACATCAGTACGACTTGGCTTTGAGTGTGTGTTGGTGTGTGCTGTGTGCGTAGAATCTCATTTTCAGTACGAGAAAAAGGCTCAAAACGTCTAAGATATAGAAAGACAGGCTTACACTGCTGCTGTTATTAATTGTAACACACACACACGCATATACACACTCTCACACACACACACACAACTGTTGTTCTGTCCCTCAGTGTTTTCCTGCTCCCTCCAATCAACATCGTCCTGCTGCCCCCAGTGGGCGGAGCTGAGCTGAAGCAGCCAGTCAGTGTTTCTGTTTGTATTTGAATACTGTATTTTATTATTTCTCTTCAAACTGCCTCTAGTCTAATAATATTATTAACAATAATTATAAGGATGGTCAGCGTTTCCTAAGTTTAGTAAGTTATGTACAGTATAATTTATTTTTCTCCTCTTTATTGGGTTTTATGACCATATGAAACTATGACAGTCAATGAAACATTATTCTATTTAGCTGGTAGATATTTAGATCTAAACAAAAGTTGTTATTTTACCTTGCTTTGTTTTGCATTTGTTTGTTCCCTTTTGTTTTTTGATGCGTTCGTTTTGTATTAATCCTGCGGACGGTTGGGCGGGCGGAGTTAGGACAGCGCGCTGGACTGACGGACTCGACGCCGGCCCTCCTCTGAGCTGAAGACGTAACCTTTTGTTGTCCAAACCCATTTCTAAAAAGCACTCAGACTCTGAGAAAAAGAAGAACATCATTTTTTTTTATTGTTATTATAATTTTATTTGTAACGGTTATTATAATGTATAATGTGAAGTTTCCTCTCTTTTATTTTTACCTTTTATTTGAATTTCTTACCCTGGAAATCAGTTTTATCACTTTTAGAAACTGTTTTCTGTGAACAAAGAGTCCCGTCCCCGTTTACTAGTTATGGCTGCCTCACCCAGACACAGTGGAACATCTTCGGCTTGGATCCACACACACATACGTGCACAAACACAATCACTAACACACACACACATTTCAAATGAAGAGATTATCATAACAACCAAACAAATCCTATGCTGTCCTTTTTCTGTTTTTATGAAATCTAGTATTCTAGATTTAAAATCCTGTACATATACTTAGTTTGGTGTTTTTGTTTTTGAATCATAGGAAAGCAGTGTTTACCGTGATCCACCAGGGTGTTCCACTGTCTGTGTGTGTGTGTGTGAGACGGCCAGGAGTATATACAGTATCTTTAAAGTCACTTCTCATCAGGAGCCCTTTGCTTTGTTTGAGCTCCACGCGGCGCTACAGGAGCCATGACTACTCTTCAGGTGTGCTGTCACATAGTGATCCCCACAATCATTATCGCTGTAGATGTTCGCCACATAATGAGCCTCTGGGTCTTAGTTTTGCTGTATAGTCACCCCTGTTATCACACCATGGTTCAACCCGATGCTGGAGAGAACAGGGTTAAGTGGAACAATCCACTTTTAGGGTATCAGGTAGGTAGGTAGGTAGGTGGGTGGGTGGGTGGGGCATTAAGACGTCAATCATCCCTGCTGGCAAGGTCTGACCCCATATCAAGACAATGAAAATGATGATGATAATGATGATGATGATATTATTTAAGACAATCAAAGTCATGAGTGGAGCTCAAAACAAAGTAAGAATTATTACAAGTAAAAAAAAAAAAAAAAAAGTATCTTACCATCTCAACTTGAAAAATCAAGAAAGATAATTATGTAAATATAACATAGAGTTATAGATTTATATTTTGTTCATAACACAGTGTAATATAAGTTGTATATTTCTTTTTTCTCTCCCTACTGTCTCTTTTATTGATGTTATCCATGCCACAGAAAAGCTGGAGTTGCAGTACTCTCACACAAAAAAAAATGAAGAAAAATATCAAAGAAATAAAGAAAAACAGGAAAGGAGAAAAAAAAAAAAAAGCCGTGGGCTGCCACCACCATCTGTTCTAAGTTCACTTTTTTTTCAGTATTACTGCCAGACAAGGCTCTAATAAAGACAGCAATGTGTTCGGTAAAAACTTGTGCTGGTCCTGGTCACTTCTTTCCTCCACACATACATTCACACAATGGTTCTACAGTTCTAACATATTCACATAAACATACAAATATACACTGCCACGACCTTAATATGCAGAAATGTTAACGATGGAGAGGACAGTGAATGCATCCACGCTTGTTTTTATGAAATTAATAAAACCAAGAACATAAATAGATGAGTAGATGTTCAGTTAATGATTTAAAGGATTATTTAAGTTTAACAGTCAAATACATTTTTCCAAATGATAACAGAATTTCTTTTAAGACATGAGGAAATGTTTAAATCTAATTTGGACGTTTTTCCACCTGTGTTTTATTTTTGTCTCAAAGAGTCTTTCATGTCCGTCACCTAGTGAAACAATGTGAGTCACCACGGCGACAGCTCTGGCCCGCCTGTCGCCGAACAATTCAATCATCTCCATAACAACGTGATAATTATGCTAAGTCCACCTTCTTGCCCCTCCAATCAGAGGGCCAGCTGGGAGGCGTGGAGCCGAATCACGGCCCGTTAGCAACCTGATAACCTAATTAAGCCCAACAAGGGACATGGGAGGAGAGAAGAGGGGGTGACCGTGTGATGAAATGTTTGTGCGTGCACATGTGCGAGTCACATAAACAAAAAAACAGGAAAGATTATGTGCTCTGAACGTCTTTAAAACAGCGTCGGATGCCATACAGCCTGGTCTGCCGTCGCCCATTTAAAAGCAAATCTTTAATTGATGCTCGCATAAGGATGTTTAGGATGTTCATGCCTCCACTTTCAAGGGTTAAAAACACAAAACCCCACTCAGTGCGCCCATTAAAATGCTGTCCCCATCTGTGTCCATATGTTCAGCAATCAACCCCCACAGCCCCATCCAACGCTTTGCGCATAAAAACAGTTAAATGCACTCAGAGGAGATGATTTTACGTGGTTTGCTAATTACCATAGCTTCACACACACAAACACAAACACACACACACACACACACACACACACACACACACAAAAAAGTCCTTTTGATGCAATAAAGAGGCACGACTGGGGCAGATCCACAACTCCTACGGTAAGTGGAGGACTAAGTTGTTCTCTGGGCATTGTGAATTTTTCAGAGCCAGCCTGGAGGTAAAAACCTGAGAAAAGGTTTATGTGTGAATACTTGAGGAGCAAGAAAGGGGGATTCAGATTTTTCTTTTTCCTTTATTGTCAGCAGAACACGAGATGCTGGAGGAAGCCAACGGTGGCTAGACTCACAGATTAAATCACACACACACACACACACACACACACACACACACACACACACACACACACACACACACACACACACCCTAAGGTGCACTGTAGGAGTTAGCTCAGCTTAAACCACAATTATCCACTGGCTATTTCTATCACAATAGTTGAGACAAAAGAGTGAAAACTATTACTGTGGGCACGTTTTTACGTGTGAATGCCTGTTCGTGTTTTGCTGTGCATATTGTCAATATGATTTAATTTGCTCTAACTTTTTTGTGCAAATCCGGCAGTGCTCAGAGAAAAACTTGTGTTTGTCTAAACACTCCCCCCCCCACCCAGCTGCACATGCGACTAGTCAACTGTGTGACTTTGAGGGCGGCCCTCTCTCTGCACCGGCTCAGTGAAATATGCAGTTTTCGACCGTGGGTGTTTGGAAATTGAGTGAAAACGATGTCACATTAATGATTTAAAGTCGGTAATAGGATGTGCTGTGACGCTGAGCCGCCAGCTAAGCTGAGTTTAAGGCTCCGGCGTTAATGTATTCATGAGGAGGGGGGATTATACAGAGACAAGAGCAGCTAGAGAGCTGAGTGCAGCAGAGCAGCCAGGGCCAACAGGCCTGTTAGATATTATATATAACTGCATTTAGACTGCGTGAGCAAACATTTCACAATGCAGGAGGACCGACTAAACACACACCTACAGAATAGAGGAGATTCAGAGTGGAATTAAAAAGAAGCGATATTATATTAGAATGAAATCTGACTGTATTGCAACATAATTGTTATAATTGTTTCTTCATGAAGAGAAAGCTTTGTAAATGAATAATAAAATTACAATAAGATGCAGATATTGTGCATGAGACAATAGAGTTCAAACAGGACAAGCAGCACACTATTAAACTACCATTAATCAATAATCCTGATGTGCAAAAAATCCAAAGAAAACAGAATTTAAATACAGTTTTATTTAAATTAAATCCTTAGAACTAAGGTCCTCCATTTTGTAAATACATTATTGTCTAGTAATAAACAATATAATAAGACAGAATAGAATAGCGGGGGAAAAAAAGCTTACAACTAGATATTAATTCAGCCCCCATATATTATTATAAAATATGTGTTTATCAGGTAGCTGTTTCTTATTCTTTCTTCTTCTGTCCTGGCAGCACAGCTAATCCACTGTCTCACACACTAATGTATACACAAACTGCAGCATCATTAAAAATGAAAAAAGGTGATCGTAAAAGTCTCATAAAAATGATTTCAGCACTGTACTTAAGCTGCAAAAAAGATCAAATATTTCATCAGTCATGCCCTGTTCTCAATGTTGCTAAAAAAAGTGAGAAGAGGCTCTGTGCCGGACCATTAATATTAGGTGGCTGATGCATTAAGAGTCCATAAAATAATCCCATATCAGAAAGTGCCTGCACTTAAACCATAAAAATAAAGTAACACGATGCTGAGATGCAAAATAAAATAGAGATATGCAAGCATATGGTATATTAAATATATATTTGGCAGATGGCCACCCTCTTACTTCATTTTCCGTGTTTTAAGTGTTAGTCTTTTAACACATCTAGGATTAATGTGTGACAGTTCACATGTAGCACATACCACATTATCACATGACAGCACTGCTCAGTCCTTGTGTCTTAAAGACAAACATGACAGATTACGTTCAGTCGCTTGTATATGGCATCTGTTGTTCAACACGGGACGAGCCTCGACCTGATTGGGAAGCTTCACTAAAAACGCGAGCAGCTATTAGGGTGTGACTTCCTCGCCACCCAAACTTCATGCACTTCCTTCAGTGAGGTTTTCATTGGGCAAAGTAATCGGCATGACACAAGACAAACAATCACAAAGCGCCGTCACTGTTTGAGCGACGGCCTAATGTGACAGATCTGAGAGCGGCGGTGTGTGAGGGACAGGCGCGGCATGCAGCGGAACAGCGAGGCCCGCGGGCTGATCCCCAATCAAGACCGGGAAAACTGGCTCGACTCCCCTGACACGTCGCCCCTCCGCTCAGCCGCCACTCTCACATGAAACACTCAGCGGCTTCAGCATGAGCAGCAGCAGCTGGCCTACTTTCACCCCTCTCTACCGGTCTGTCTCCATCAAAATGTATGGATTTGATCTTTTCCCTTCATGTATCTGCGTGTTCGGGCCATGACTGTTCGTTTACTGTATCTTTCTAAATGACTTGTGCCCACTTTCTTCTTTCATTCCTTTCATAAGCCCTTCAGTCTGTTTGATCACATTCTTACACTCCACTTCTGTCCATTTTCTTCACCTTTGACCTCAACGATAGTGTAATTGACACGACACATGACTTACACATTTTCAAAACTTTTTGAGGTTTGGATAAATGATCAGCACAGTTTTCCTCATTAATTATATTTTATCTATCACTAAAGTGGTAAAAAGGACGGATTTTAACATAATAATTTGATCAAATCAGAATCGTGATAAAACAAATTAGGTGATGATAATCAACAGACGTCAACGTGTAGGTGGGCCAGTCACTCAAGAGCTGCATAACTTTTTCACAGCAAACTTGAAAAACATGATGTTGTTTGATGAACAGCAGTATCAAAGCGAGATAAAGAAGCCTGTGGGCGCTTAAACGTCATCCCGTGAAATATATATTTTTTTGAGACAGGAAAAAAAAAAAACCTGTAAAACTGTTATTTTCTCTCCCCATCAACACCCTAATGCACACATGCAAATATTATGCTAATGGTATGTTAATTGGTGGAGTAGCTGCAAAGCAGCCCTGCTGTTCAAATGACTGGTGAGAAAATAGGTGGGGTCAGTCACAAGCTGTAAAAGCAGCTCCAACACAAATAAACAAAACCCTCGGGGATTAACAGAACAAGGGCCAGTGATAAACGGATGAGAAGAGAGACAGGGAATACAACAGGCTGTAAGCGAGGGGACAAGGGAATCAGCTCAGGGATATGGAAATAGGAAGAAGCGGAGGGACAAGGGTAAGAGGAATAAGTGGGGAGAGAGGGGGGAGAAGGGTTTATGAGGGAGAGACGGGGATTAAAAGGGGACACGGTAAAGGATATAAGAAACAGGACACACAGGTAAGACAAATAAGTAAAGTGGGCTGAACAGGGGACATTAAAAGGCAAAGGATTTAAATAAAGGGATAAAGACATGTGAAAGGAATTATGTATAAGAAGGGAGACTAAGAAGACAGAGGTGAAGACGGGTTAAGGATATCAGAATAGAGGCAAAGGGTGAGGGAAACAAAGTAAAGTGGCTCAAGCCAGTTTTTAAGAGTAAAAGGAAAAAGACAGTGTCACCATGTTGTCTTGGAAGAAAGAAATATTTCAGTGGTACAAGCTGCCATGAAGAAGACTATTGACCAATCATATCTTGTCTTTCACTCCTTTTATGTATGTTATCACGAAGGAGGTGTCAAGGCAGTCTTTACTGTCCACAAGATCAAAACTACAAAAAATGATTTCGTATTTCATGTTTTTATGAAAGTCAACCTGGAAACCATTCATCGTCACTCGGCAGTAAACGTAGACCCTGCCTTTTCACTTTCCAGTCGGCGGAAATAGTGTGTGGGTGCACAGCATAAATCATAGTCCCATTAACACCTGGTGTGCACATGTGATCGGGATCTGGATCAGGCGGTGCTGAAAAATGAAGGCAACTTTGAGTGACAGGTACCCATAAGGTATGTGATCCTCAATGTGATTGTAAGCCCCGGCCCGAAAAATGCAATACTTTTTTTAAAAAAGACTCAAAAACATAAAAGTACACAAAAAGAGCTTTATTCACAGTAATGAGAGTAATTAATATAATTAATTAAGTTAATTGTTACTTCAGTCCCTGGCAACGGGCAAATAGCTACAGGCTCACTCAAATGAAATAAAAGTCCTGCCTCTGTCAGTCACTGTCACGAGGCATGTCGTCGAAGAACAAACTATTCGGACATGCTAATCTATATTTTGGGGTATCCTCAGGCATCCCAGATGCTGCTTTAGTTGTCTTCCATATGAAACCCTGCATAGAACAAAATGATTGTTGTCAAACCTTAATGCTCTTTTCTCCTCTTTCTGTCGGGTCGACCATTAGCAGTAATTAGCGTGTAATTAATATTAAGGATTCAGAAAGTTATAGTGCACAAAGAGTTAAATAAGTTCTGGGAAAAGTCTTCTACCCAATTATCGAGAGATTCATGAAGTCTGTTTTCTACCAGGACTTATACTCTCCATACCCCCGGTTGCACCATGTAATTGTTTGGAGTATTGAGAGTGGTGAAACATTACGGTGCAAACACCCTAAATAAATAAGGCGCCCTATCGTTTTCTTATGAATCTGTCAGGGGCTTTGTAGCGCCAGGCCTCGAGTGCCTCCGGTCTTTTCCTGTGTGTAGCGTAATGTGTACGAGCTCAGCGGGCCCTGGCAGGAACAGAGCTGTTTGGAAACTGTCAGTGTCCGCTCCATGCCAACCAGCCACAAGATATCCCTCCCCCTCCACCCCTCCACCCCTTCCCTCCTGAAAAACATCCCTCTGGAACCCCAATGGCTGCCAGTTTCTCAGACAGCCCACCGCTGACCCCTTCAGGCCAGGAAACTGTCGTCCAGCCAAGGAGCCAAAGAGCCCAGGGGCCTCGGTCCCCCCCCCGACCCAGACTCTAAGATGGCTGTTTTGGCTGCTTATTCAAGCCTGGGAAAGAAAGGCAGAGAGACATAGAAAAAGAGCGAGGAAGGGGAGAACGAAAGAGAGCACTCAAGTTTGCATTTTTAATTCGATCGCCTCGTCACTTCATTTCGCTCCAAGATTAAAAAGCCCACTTACTCCTCTCTTTGCTTTGGACTTTTTTTTAATATGACAAGGATTTCCCCAGCATGCGTGCTCTCCAGACGGCACTGCAGATGCCACAAGCCATGCGCAGACAGCCATGTGTCCTGACAGTTGACTTTGAATCAGAGTCGAGACTAACTTGATTTTGACAGCTTTGGGTTTTTTTTCTGCGTATTTTATTTACTTTTGAGAAAGGGTTACAAAAGGTTGCGCGAAAGACACACTACCCTCTTGGTTGTCGTCATGTATTTGTCCCCCCCTTGCTTTTGTGTCCCCTCTCATTGGAGCCAAATATGACCAGTTGGCTCCGTCTCCCTGCCCCTGGGCCCTGTGTGGAATTGTTAAGAGTTTTCGATTGGGACAAATCGGGACAATCCAGCAGCAGTGTGGCGAAGAGAGGGAGAAAAAACAGAGAGACGGGAAGAGCAGAGGGATTGTCGGGTTTAAAATTTAGACTTCGGACAGCTGTTGTATCATGAGTGTAAGAGGGATTTCCTGGATGGAGGTGTCCTAATGGCTCGGTGTTAATATGAATTCATAGACGACCCATTAGCGCCCTTCACTAACCCACCACCTCCTCCTCCTCCTCCTCCTCTTCTTCCGTCCCACCATAATGGCCCTGGCTCTGGCCGCTAGTCTGCATGTAGCGGATATAGCCTGGATTTATTCTGATGTTCCCAGGGATTACATCCTCAGTGAGCTGTGTATTATGAGTAGATTTAGGCCCATAACTCCTGAAGATAAGGGGGGATTGGGGCGATTGTTTAAACGGCATGTGCTAGCCATCATCGCCGGGACACGAGGCCGGTCGTATGTGTGTGTGTGTGTGTGTGTGTGTGTGTGTGTGTGTGTGTGTGTGTGTGTGTGTGTGTGTGTGTGTGTGTGTGTGTGTGTGTGTGTGTGTGTGTGTGTGTGTGTGTGTGTGTGTGTGTGTGAGAGTATATGAGAGAGAAAGACTCAGGAAAATAAACTGTTCAGAGCATCGGTGTTCATTGAAATTCCGATCCGATCTCAGTCACTATTCTGGGATGCTTAAAATGAATTCAAATGAATCCTTTATGTAACTGAAATGCTTTTTGGATAATGAAAAGCTTTTGGTTGCATTAATCAAAAGGGAAATTCCAACGATTATGCCCATCACCGGAATTTATTTTCACAACGTCGGAGGAGTTTCATTCCGACCACTTTAAAAAAGAGAAAATGATTATGAAATAATAATACAATAAAAAGCAAATTATGGTTCTCTTTTCGAGAAAAAATAAGTTGTTTGAAGTAATAATAATGCTTAGCATTTCAGAGTGTTTTGAGTCTCACCAAAATCTGTCTAAAACAAAGTCCCATTCAGCTTACAGCGATGTATAACAATGATAAATTGTACCACAAAACTTAAACAACTGTTTTGAGCCAGAGACCACAGCAAACCCAAAGCCAGACCATCCAGTCCTCCTGATGTCCCATTGGGTCCCCAACATAAATCTGAATCTCCGACATGCCGCTGTTTGACACATGTGCAAGGTTCTGGTATTGTGGTGGGAGTGCAGTGTGGCTAGCAGCCCTGTCGTGAGGCTCTTTACAAGGCCTCAGGGACAAGGGAGAGACCACACTGACCACAAAACACAGCTCCATAAACACTGTCAGAGAGCTTGACTTCAGCAGAGGACGGCCAGCGGATAACTTCACTGACAATGATTGAGTCTCAGACTGACACAGCACGAGGCTTTTACGCTGTTGTTAGTCTGTGACACTGATGCATTTTAAAGATATTAAGTGTCATGGGTGTGAAAAACTCACATTATGTGTTGGACAGTACAGGTATAAAGAATGTTCTAGGTAATCTGTAAATGCACTTAATGCATATCCAATGTTCTCCAGCAATGTCTGCAAAAAGTATAAACTGCTACATATACTTTAAAGCTGCACTAGGGCATTTTGGACCAAGGTGGTCCCAAATGGAAGCAGTGGATCCTCTTTGCCAACAATTTGCGGCTTTAATTTCCCAGAAACTACATGCTGTGATGTTAATAAATTGCATGTCTTTTTTAAAACTATATTGCTACTCTGGTCAAAACTTGAAACTGAGGAATTCCAGCAGGGAATTTTTAAACTCTGTGTAAACCATGGATAATTGAGAAAGCGCACATTGTTTTCCTTGGGGTGGATACCAAAATGTTGATTTGTTATCGTTTGGAGATGTTCAAATACTTCAGGACTCGATGAGTGCTCTTTAAATGGCTGTGAGTTATGTTGTGCATTTGAATGGTTTCACCATTTATGTTGAGAAAGCACAGGTTGTCCTCACACTGACGTTTGCAAGCTCAGAAAGTTTTAATCGTTGCAACCTTTTGACCTGCATGGTCTCTGTCCCACATCCAATTTATTTAATATTAACAAAAATGTATATTTAATTTTTGTTAAAACAATTGTTGGTACCAATTTCTCTCATATTTTATATTAGATGTAATGGATTATTTATGGTCATACACACTATTCTGTCTCCTGCAACTACTGCAACTTAGTGGCCTCTAGAGGCAGATACATGTGTGCTGTGTCCTGTGAAAAAAGTTTAAGTTTGAATATGCCATTTTGTTGGAAAACCACATTGGAGAAAGGTGCCATATTTATATCCACCTCCATCCTCTTTGTTCACAAACTTGAGAAGGAATAATCTCTAAGTACATTTTTACAGAAATACATTTTACATGATATGCAAGCTTTATTTACAATTAGGTAACTTTGAGATGTGCGTTTACTTTCTTTAAGTTAGATATTATATGCTACAGATTTGAGTAATATTACGCACTTGCATCCATTTTAATTTTATGTTAATGTAGATATATGATGATGCATGAAGAGGCCTTTAAGAAGTAAAAGTGCAGTAGAGAAATGAATCAGTGCAAAGCATAGTAAAACAGCAGAGTGTCTATTGTAGTTTAAATGACCTTCTTAAAGGTCTAGTGTGTATGTGGATATGGCATCTTTAGCGGTGATGTTGCAGATATTAACCAACTGAAACTTCTCTTATCTTTTCGGATTGTCCGTCCTTCCATCCGGTCCATTCTCCAAAGCACGAAATTTCATGAACGCCTGGGGGGGAAATCCTTCAAATGTGGAATAAAATGCCCTATCGAACTCACGGCTGAAATGATCAGTCAAAGGTCACTATGACCTTTTTTTTACCATAACTGCAGAACATCGCGACAAAACTCCATTTAAACATTAAATTAACTGAAAATGGATAAATTATTAAAAAAAGACAAAAAAAACACACGGCCCTTTACTAATGACTCACTCCTATTTATAACGTCAGATTTGATGTATTATTTGTTCTAATATATCTACTTCTACTTGGATAAAATGACATCCATGTACAGTAATCAGATGGCTAGTTTTCTTTCTCCATCCTTGCCAATCAATCAGTCTTGAAATGAAGCAGCGGTCCAGTGAGCTTTTCCCCTCAGCATTGTGCCAAGCTGTCAATTCACTGACAGAAGTATGCCGGCTCTAAATGTTCCAATAAATAAACATTACTGTGCAAGAGGACAGCTCTTTCTGCGTGCGTGTGTGCATGTGTGTGTGTGTGTGTGTGCTGGTAAAGTGTGTGTTGCCAGATCTACAGCCTACATCCAGACAGCGACAGACAGACATTATGTAGCTGTGTCACACACAGAGAGAGGGAGCAGGGACAGAACGAACATCTCTGCTTGTTATTCAGCTTATGGATTATGTTCTGTTTAAATGACATCTCTTCAGCGCTGCAAAAACAACTTTAAAGCCCTCGTTTTTTATCATGTAACATATTTCATCAAAGTACTTCCAAAAAAAAAAATGCTCACAATGATCATGCTCAGAGGCCTTGCAGAAATTCAGCTGGAAGTGGACCAACGAACAGGAAGTGGACTAATCCTCTCTAGCTGGGGGTCAGAGGCTACCTTCCTGCTTTTGAATTTGAAGTAGAAAAATGACACATGAAAAGTATCATTGTCTCGTCAAATTTAGTTTTAGCGTTTTCATGTGACAATTGTTTGCTTTCAACTTTGCTTCCCCCCCCCCTCTCATTCGCACACTCACATGAATGCCCCAGACGGGTGTAATTGGTGTGTGGGGACGGTTGCCGCAAATAACTGTAATTACCAGAAATGACTTGTTTCATGAAAACAGTCACATGTGTCATTTTCTGTTTGAGTGCGGGGGTCAGATGTCTGTGGAACTTTGGGTTACAGCACTTTGCAACTCATTTTTAACACATTAAAGCTCATTGTTTTCAGTCACGCTGCGTATCCCGCTGAACTCTTCACACGCTGGTGTGAAATGAACTTCTGAGTGTTTTTACTGCTGCAAAAGCTGGTAGAAAGAGGGGTCAGCAGCCCCCTTTGATAATGATAATGCATAACACACGCGAGCATACGGATACACATTACAAGCATGCACACGGAGGACAACGAGCGTGCACGCGGAAGCACTTGTCAACAGAGAAGCGTAAACACACACAAAACCCGCTCCTCGTTTCAGTTTTGCCCTTTGAAGTCCTCAAATATCATGAAGCATTTACAATCTAATTATGTGGGTTTCTTTTTTTTTTTCACCACTCTTTTACTCCCTCTCTGATTCCACCCCTACCCCCAAATCACAGCTGTGGATTGAGGGGGAGAAAAAAAACAAAAACAGGAAAGAGCGAAGGCATGGAGATGAGACTGCATGGAGAGAAACAAACACGGAGAGGGAGGCATGGAGGAAGAGGAGGAGGCGGATGTGTGTTGACAGTTGGTATGTCCGCCACTCTTTGGGTCATTAAGAAAGAGATACACTCGCTACACATACCCCCTCCCTGGGAAGTTGATCTACAAGCTGCAGGGGATTTTGAACCGGGACCAGGACTCATCACCAAGGCCAACCTGTCCACCAAACCCCACCAGGGTGAGGGCAAGCTGAGATAGGGAGTTTAGAACCCCCCTTGAAGCTCCATGACTTTGGGGTGTTTTTAGTGTTTAATTCAACTATGTGTATTTATGTGTAAATAAAAAAGCAGCCCCAGGCTTTAAGGCCTCTGAGGCCATGTCTGACTTTTTGGTAAATAAATCTAAAACTGTCTTCCCACTGAGAGCCATAAAGAAACATTAAATCAAAGACAAACTCTCACTCAGAGGAAAGAAATTAGTAAAAAGCAATCTGGGGAACAAGCTGTAAGTGTTGTGTGTGTGTTAGGACAACCGCTCCTGTGTGTGAACGCGTGTGTCTGCTGTTGCTGCTCAAACAGTTTGAAGTGATACAGTTTTATTTGCGACGGTATGTGTGTGTCTGTATAACAAGAACATAATCTATAGGAGGGTGCAAGGTGTGTGTCTGTGCATGTGGGCGGGCGACGGCTTGTGCCTCGAGTTTATGTGTGTTTTTTTTCTGTGAATGCTAAGAAGGGAAAGAAAATACATTTAAAGAATATGTGTGTGTGTGTCGGGGTGGATCATGTGCGGATGTGTCCCCATTTTTGCACGGTGCTCATTTTCTTCCCTGTTTCCACCCTCCGCAAATCTCGGCGGTGGCAGCGGCGGTGACATTTGGGAGCAATTTTTAAGTGCGCCTGCAAAGGTTGTCAAGGGATTAATCTCATCTCACGCTGGGGCGCAGAAAAAAACGGCTTCCTCCAAGAATTAAACACAATTTACCCATCAAGACGAGTCTTTCAGGATGGGAGACAAGCATAAATAATATCTCCTCGGTCCAGATTCGCTAATTTACAAGCTTAGCATCTCCAAATGTTATTAGCGGGAATGACGAGGTTACCAGAAGGCGCTGTAGGGAATGATTTGTTATCCGGGCAAGCAGCAGCTGCAGCGAAAGGCGCATGTTGGAGTGCCGGGATAGAGAGACAGACATACCTGACACCCACTGAATCACCCCTCCTTCCCCTCTCCTCCCCCCTCCGCTGCCACTACGACACCGGGGACTGCACACACCTCAGGCTGGCAGATAGTGAACTTGGCATCTCTCAAGCTAATGTTCTTTTCCACTCCTCTCATTCTCATTTGCTTTCAGTCTCCCCTTTCTCCCTCTCTCTTATTGCCATTTATTTTCTCTGTTTTCCCTCGGTTTCTCTCCCTCTGTATCACTCTTTCTCTCCCACTTGCTCTTGAGGCTTGAAACATCAAATAGAACATTTGGGCAACCGTTGTCATCTTGGCAAGTGTTGAAGTAGCTTTCGTCTGCATTAAAAAAAAAAGAGAGAGAGAAGGAAGTTAGTTTTTTTAGATATTCAGCCGCTCTCAACATATCAGTCAAAGCGAATGCAGATGTCTCTATGCCTCGTCCAAAAATATGTTTGTTTCTTCTGAAGATCTATATCGCTGCCTTTGCTCGGTCGCCGTCAATCACGGGCCGCCTGAGTTCTCTGGCCAAGTTTAGCAAAAAATTTCTGCGATTAACTTTGTAAATAACCAGGTGCCTGCTGAATTTGGATGCTGCACCTTTTTCTAAGCTGACAAGGAGCTAACACCCCAAATCTGACGTCGCCGTTGTGCAAAGATGTATCGCTCGCTTGCCGTGTGCCTTTGTGCATGCATGCGTGTAGGTGTGCATGTGTGAGTGTGTGTGTGTGTTAAAGGGAGAGTATTTTGATCTGTGCTGGCTGTTTATCTTGCTGAAACAGGAGTCTCCCGTCACTCCAGCCCCTTTCTGATCCTGACAGATGAGTTCAACCCCAGCCTGCAGCCTCGGAGGGGTAGAGAGGAGAGGAGAGCGAGAAAAGGAAAAGAGGAAGGGGGAGAGGGGGGGAGGTTAAGAGAAAGAAACAGATGGATATAGGAAACAGAAATAGGAGAGAAAAGTGAGCGAAAGAAAGAAAACACACATAGCGATGGAGAAAGAGAAGAAGTCAGACAGGAAAGATAGAGGACTGGAGGAGAAAAGAGAGGGCGCTTAGCTTCACCTGCCAGTCTGTGTTAGCGGGGATGAGCCAGAGTTCCCTGCTTCTGGAAGCTTAGTGTCAAAGGTGGGACTGCAGGGCTCTGTCTGACGTTTATGTGTGTACTGTATATATGTGTGTGTGTGTGTGTGTGTGTGTGTGTGTGTGTGTGTGTGTGTGTGTGTGTGTGTGTGTGTGTGTGTGTGTGTGTGTGTGTGTGTGGGCATGTGTCTTCGTGCCCAGTAGGAGTTCCCTTACACGTTCCCACTTCTCGCCTCTCCACCTCTCCTGCCATCACTCAGGGGTTTGGGTGGGGGGTTGTGTGTTCATGTGTGTGTATACAGTGGTGTGGACGGGTAATGTGGCAGGCAACTCCACAGACAACCAGACCCTGATCTCTGCCAGACTAATTGGATGATACATGTGTGTCTAGTTTCTGACAATGTTTATTTTTTATTTTTTTTATTTTTTGCTACATATTGAAATTATTTTCTGGGTCATGTTGTCTGGAGTAATAGGTATTTTCTGGAGTTAAAATAGGTCTAAATTAAAAATTGCTCCACCATGATTTGAAGAAAAACACAGCAAAAGGGAATTTTAAATCTGATGTACTTAAGATGCACCGATCAGCTAAACCAACAGTATCTATATAATTAAATATATTCACTCCTATTTCATACGAGAGCACCAGAGATTAGTCGTCACTTTTACGTGTGTGCTATATTCACTCAGACATTTACCTCATTCCACAAATATTCACATGCCACATTAGCACCATATTTGGTCAAAATGTATGGAATTTGTCAGATGTCACAAAGCTCTTCAAATACCACATCCAAATGTGTCTTGTTTGTCAAGTTGGTTACTAAGGAAAACAATAACTATGGATGTTCTGCATTATGCATATATAAGAAAATACAGTCTGATCCATGTTCAATCTACAATGAAACAAAATTACTTTTTATCTTGAAATTATAGAAAGAGAATCCAACTTAAAATGATAAAATATACTAAATCCATTTGAAAACTCCTTACACCTGCCATGACAACACTGACACACCCTTTAAGTTGACGTTTTTAGCATGCAGTCGCCCATTTATAAGAAGAGCAAATGAAGAGAAACATTAACATTAATTTTAAGACGTGTTTCTGGCCATCTGATGAATTTAAATCCAACATTCTCACTCCTTTTTGCTCTGTTTTGGTTTCCACCAACACCTGAGGTTTATCAGAGCTTTTCCACTGAGGACAATCAAGTAAAAGATATTCAAATGTATATGCTATTTCCTGCATTTAGTAAATCAATCTAGCAATCAACAAATTATAATAAAAATTCTTCTTTCTCTTACAAAAAATAGCTTTGTTACAGTGTAGGAGCCATTTATGTTTATTGTTGGGAAGTTATATTAATTTGATTAGATTTTTGCAGTATCATTTTGGACACTAGATGGTGGTCAATAGATGCATAGGGTTGTATATGTAAGGTCAAAGGTGACATGAAGAGGAGTTAAAGGTAGAGGACACAGTTCTCACCAGACTGAGGAGAGTCAACATGTTACGACTTACAGGATTTGAAAACCTGGTACGTTTATTCATCTCTCCTACTACTACTACTACTACTACTACTACTACTACTACTACTACTACTACTACTACTACTACTACTACAACAACGAACTCAACTGCAAAGAACGACCGCAAAATCTGTTGTTTTGGGTCTGAGTAAGATCGTTCCTGTTTACCTGTATATAGCGGCAAAAAAAACACATTGGAAAAATTGAAAAATAAAACACATTAACTCTTCTTAAATTATTTTAAATATTGTATAGATTTCTGATCAATCCTATTAAATAATATGGTCTAATGTCTTATATTCTAATTTATGTTCAATTTAAGAGATTTTATATATATTTATATATAAAAAATAATTATTCCATCAATAAGACAAAGAAGCCTTTAAGAAGCCCCGGGTCAAAAAAATGTTAGCAAAACATTCACCACACCACTCCTGCTTGTTCAGCTCATCGCTTTGAGTGCATGATAATAACTGAAGGCTACTTGCACACCCTTGCCATTGTTAGTATATATAAAAACATAATGATTATATCTGCTTTAGGGATTTGCGTGTAAAATAAAATTTAATTAATAAATCATCGTTTCATTCTATTCATGGGTTGCATTAAGTGTTTTTCTGCTCAAACATAGCAGCAGAAAGAGACACGATGAAACATTTAATCCATTGTTACCATGCCGTTTGTGTCCTTCACTTTCTTCTTCTTTGCTTTTCGACTGCTCTCGACTTACTCCTAAATTTAAGTGTGTGACCTGACTCAACTGGTCGGTTGTATCGCGAAAGGGCTTCATCTGGCACTCAACCACAATGGATCCTGGAAAAATCCAGCTGTTCTTTTATGTAGCTAAGCTTACCCTGAATAACGGGCCTATTAGGCTCCAGTGAGACATATTTCCTATTGCTTATGATGCAATTTCTTTTATACGTTTTAATTAGTGTCTTTTCACTTTCTGCTGGGTATTGGAGCCCTATTATTGTCGCCTTATTATTTAGCCTATTATCCACCACTCTCAACTCATGTGCCTGCATTCGGTTAGCCCAGAAAGACAAATTAATCACAGTTGGAGGAAGAAAAATCAAATTCACACCTCTTAGACCCTGGTGTGTCCATTCCTGCCTACAATGTGCAGGCTGTTAGCTTTGTTTCGTTCCGCCCTTTTAAACCTTACAAGCCTCCAACTTTTACCTCCTCATTTTTCTTTTTTTCTTATTTATCAGATGCTATTTTTGCCTCAGTTTGTCATTGCTTCATGCTAAATGTTTATATCTTGAGCTTCATGCTAAATGTTTATATCTTGACTCTCTATACCATGTTGGTATAGAGAGTTGATGTTGACATCACTTTTGGGTTAACAGCTGTTCTGTTTCACTTCCGTATCTCAATGCAATTGGTCATTGAGGATTTCTTTCAACAGATTACAATTCACTACTTGCTATTAAGAGTTTGAAGTCAGTGTGTTCCTTAAGTTTAACAATGATAGTTTGTCAGCTCAAAATTGGCTCTGCTTTTGCCTCTCACCCCATTACACTACTCCCTTACCTTTCTCATAGCGCCCAGACCCGTAACTGAACCTCACCGCCACCTCCTCAACCCTCACCTGCCCCACTGACAGGTGTCCTGCCCTCCTGATGACACACCATCACCTCCCTAAATCATTTCATACCTTTGCCGGTTCCCACCCCACGCAGTCCTCTGCCTCGCTCGCTTCCTTAAGCCAAGTCACTGGGGGCCCCGACGATTCCCAAGGCTCCACTGCGCTCTATCTCCCTCACACACACACACACACACACACACACACACACACACACACACACACACACACACACACACACACACACACACACACACACACACACACACACACACACACACACACACACACACACACACATAACTCGGTCGTCCCCACCTCTTCAGCACCAGGCCATCTGTAGAGTCTCGAAATGCTGTTGCAGCAAGCCAAGTCACCTTGCTGTTACACCACTGCTTTTACAACCTTTCACATGGGCTACACATGCACACCTTCAATTACACAGTCGGCAACAATGCGTGCCATTGTGCGGAGGTAGGATGCTTCTGCTACATGTGTGTAGGTGTGAAAGTGTGTGCGTCTGAAGGGGATATTGTAGTGGGAGAGTGCGAACACGGGGGGGTGGGGGCAATGTGATTTCAGCCCATCTATTGAACTGGTGTAATTGGGAGCACGACCGACAGCGCAGCAACTGGAAGGCTATATGTCAGACAAACTGCTTTTAGTGCCATCTCTCCTTCCCTTTCTCCCTCCTTCACACACACATGCACTCTTTCATCTCTCACCATCGCTTTACATTGCCCACTGTCACCTCCAACCCCTACATCCGCGTGTCTCTCCTGAATGGAATGGAAGCTCATTCTTTTCACAGCCAAACATCTTCCGCTGAGACTCAGGCGAGAGGCCTTGAAGAATATACTGTATGTGCAAGGGGACCTCTCACCTCGACCCGACCTGCCCTGAAACTGGGAAAAACAGCAGGTCTTTGTGATGGCTTGTAAGCAGGATCTGAAGCGTCTCCCACTCGGCGACGCAGAGAAACCTTGACTCTGACCCCTTGTTGGTTCTGGTATCGCAAAATGGGAGCCTTAAATGCAGACTAGTTTTCATTTAAAAGGACGGTGCGGGGAAAGATGTTGATCGCCAAATAGGCCAAATTGTCTGAAAACACCCCTCCTACAAGGTGTTTGTTCACATTCCCACATTCTGTTATTTTATTAGAGTGCTCGCTTTCTTGAAGAGTGCCGATAATGCTACAGGCCTGTAAAAAAATTAGACCTTTCGGAGAAGTAGCTCAGCAATGCTTACCACCTAATCCACTTAGATATCCTGCCCCCGAGTCTTTCTCCTTTTTACTTTTCTTCTTTCTTGTTTACCTTAAATGCCTCTCTCTCTCTCTAACTCAAACCTGCCTCTATTTAAAAAAATTATGTTTTTCCCTATCGCCTCTCTCTTTGTGTATCTCTTTCTCTCAGATCTGTGACAGATAGAAAGAGGACCACAGGGTCACGGAGCGGAGGCTGTGAAAATCTCACCACACTTTTAATGACTTTTAATGAGATTCATAAAACATGCAGAAACTTGCAAAAAAAAGAGGGATAGAAGGGAGAAAGAAACGGAGGGAGGGACTGAGAGCAAGAGATGGGAGAGAAAGCAGCACCGCCCGCCACCAAGCTGACAGCGAGCAGGCTTGACATTTGGCCTCTCGTAATTAGGGAAGTGCCAGATTCCGTCCCACTAAATCTCAGCTCAAAATCATTATTCTCGACGGTGTTGACTCCGCAATGTCCGACCCGCTTAAGCCCTCCTCAGTGCTCCCCCACCCCCTCCCCTACCCCCACCCCCTCCGTAAATATCGTAGCCAAAATTACATTACAGTTTTGCGCTTGCCTCCCCCTTAATTGCTTGCCCTCCAAACACAATCTGCTTTGGCAATACATAAGATGGTATGTGAGTTAACAGCGACAGTGAGTTGGCAGCGAGGCAGCTGAGCGGCGGTCTGTGAAAAAAAAAAAGGGAGCACTAAGACGAGGAGATAAAGTGTGGAGGAGAGCTGGAGAGGAGCTGATCACACACAGACAAGCTGGGGAGCAGCAGACAGATGCCATGAGAGCACGGCTGTCATCCGCACAGCCAGGTTGGAGGGAGGAGAGGACTGGATGGAGAGAGATGGAGGAAAAGAGAGGCGAGGGGAGGAGCAGGAGAAGGGAAAGAAAAGAAAAGAGAGGAGAGGAGAAAAGGAGTTTGAAAGCAGCAGAGGAGGCTACTGTAGTGGTGCGAAATGAAAAAAAGTGGAAGGGAGAGGATCGGAAGTGGGTTGAAAGATTGTGATGAAGGGAAGGAGAGAAAGAACAGAAATAAAAGTATAGGAAAGTTAATTTGGCTGAGAAGTGCGTCGACCAAAATGTGTATTTTTCTCTTTCCATGTTTTCTCTCGTTCTCTACTAGAAATTGCACTATTTAAAAAATGCTTATTAAATTTCACTGTACATTCAATGGATAGGCAGTGCATACGTCATGAGTTTTTGTCGTGTGTTGAACTTTGTATACTAAAAGTATACTGACATGAGATAAAGAAATGACAATGTGACTTAATGAGAATAAAATCAATTATGCGGGTGCCCAAATATGCTTGAATGCGCGGAGAGAAAAGACAGGGTGGGAGGAATCATGTTTTTCTCTGTTTAGGGATTGACTACTTCATGAGCATGTTCTTACTAAGTTTGATTTATAGTGATACTTTGAGCATTTTATTTGGTGGCCAAAGTATTAATTAACCTACTCCATATTGATTACAACAACACTACATTCTAGAAGAAAAGATCACCCCGGATAATCCATTTCATTCCACATATGCTAAAGTTGTTTTCATCAATATTCTTAGGTTTCATTACCTGCTCTCTCTCTGTACATTGATTATTGATTTATGTTTATAATATCAGGATGTGATGTGAAATACAAATACAAACTCTATATAGAAGAGAGGAAAAAAGACATATATATGAGTTCAACCTTACTGCTAAAGTTATTTACCACACAGTAGACACAATTAGTGAAATCTGTAATTATAATAAGAAAAACTAAGAAAAGCAATACAATGAATCACTAAATAACCAGATAATAATCCTCATCTCTAGGCAACAATTAGTTAACACACTGACTGTACATTATTTTGCTTTTTGACCCCTATAACCACTTTGTTCCGGACGACACCATAACTAAATTTTAATTAGCAACAGTACAGCTGCTATGGTGAAGAGTCTGCTTATCATTTTACCTCCTGTACATTTATTTAACTTCTCAAACCATTCCATAAGAACCTTTTCTGTGACCATAATAGGTAGAAAATATGTACCGAATACAAGAAAGACAGGAAATTATTATAAGTGATAAAGAATGTTTCATATTGTATAAAGAGAATTGGGTTGTAACAAGCAGGCAAACCTAATACACTCTGTCTGTTATAACAGTGATCATATTTCCTTCATCTAAACTGTAACTCTTGAATAATATTTTCCAACCAGCCATTTGAATAAGAAGTTTGAAAATGAAGCTGAAGCTGTTACTGACATTACCCTTTATTTCAAAATGTTATATAGTGCATGCTTTTCATTTTCTTCTCTATATCCATCTTAGTTCATCATCCAGCATCTGTTAAATCCAGAGGATCCAGTCAGTGTCATCCTTTTAAAGAGAAAAAAAGTACCGTGATTTGCATGATTTGTTTTAAGCCTTTGCAGTCAATCATTTTGTATAAAAAAAACACATACATAACCACAAGCTAATACCCCCCCACCCCAGCATGCACCATCATCTCATCACATACGCACAAAAAAGCTTTGCCACAAGCTCCTTTTTCTCCACTTTATGAGAAGTTTAAACAAAGTTCCCTCCTTATACTCGGAGGCTTGTGTCTTGCAGAGAGAGAGAGAGAGAGAGAGAGCCCATCACAAAGCGTCAGCTAATCTGGGAGATGGCAAAGAGGGGACATGGGTTTGACAGGGGCTCGCTTACTTCATAAGCCTGCCATTAACGCTAATCCTTACGGGTGACGAGCAGAGGAGGGGCAGGGGCGGGCGGGGAGGGAGGGACAAGACAGCCAGTAAATATCAATAACAAATAGGAGATGTGGTGGTATTAGCCCCCTCCCAGTTCCACCACCACCACCACCACCACCACCACCCTCATCCCAGCCCAGTTTGGCCCCCATGTCTTCATCCTTTATCTTGCAGGGATTGGGCTGAAGTTAATCTCTCCAGCCGTTATGACAGTCAATTAGCAGAGAAGAATATAGCTGGACTCGAAATGCTTGGAAGTGAATGTATAGAGGTTCATAGGGTGCATTTGTGAGTGTGTGTATCGGTGAGTTTGATATTGAGGCGTGTGTGTGTGTGTGTGTGTGTGTCTGTGGAGAGATGTTCCACAATGACAACTATCTCTCTGTCCGCCCCCCTGGAGAGCAGATGGGATATGAGCCTGCCAATGAGACAAGAAGAAAGAGTGGTGTGTGTGTGTATGTGTGTGTGCAAGTGTGTCAGTCATGCATATGCACGCACACATGCATAAGGGGCGCTTGTGTGTCGCTGCTTTTCTGTGCCTTCAGTGCAACAGTGTGTGAGCATAGTTCCACAGTTGCACAGAGTTGGTGAGAGTACATTTAGTGAAGCGGCTGAGTTGTTATAATTTGACGCCTATAGACATGACTCATAGTAACAAAAATCGAATGCATTCGAAAATTAATAATTATATACTTCAAAATGTGCTTTTTTTTTGTGCCATTGATCTGCTTTGACAGAAATCTATATTTTGTTTTTACTTTTGAGCCATTGATTAATTCAGAGGACACAAAACCATGTTGATAGATCATTGCTTTTTAGAATCACATTAAATGCTTGATTAGTAAAAAAGAAGGTTCACTAATCTGATAAATGGAGTTGTTTTATGATCATCAACTGGCAGGTAATTCAGCTGAATGTGGCACTCCAGACTCTCCTATAAAAACAAGAAAAAGTACTCCTTAAAACAGATATATTTTCTATTACTTTTTTAAGTTCTGTTCCCATACTTTTGAGGTAATATTATGATTAATAGCAGCAGAGCAGTGATATGGTGCCTGTGTTCTCAATATTTAGGTTGTCAGTTTGACAACTTTGGTGTAGACTTTTTATCAAAGTCTACACAAAATACTTTATTTTCAGATATGATGTAAATAATTCTGTACAGTGGATATATGAGAGCAAAGACAATTACATTAAGGGCTTCGACTAACACTATTTTTCATTATCTATTAATCTGCTGATTATTTTCTTTAATAATTACTGAATCAGTGCTCTTACACAATGTCAGAAATTAGTGACAAATAAATCCCCAGAACCTCAAGGCATCACGTTTTAACAGACCCACAGTCCAAAACTAAAGCAAAGGCGGTTTATTATCATGAATGTCAACAAAACATTCTAATACTTGATGTTAGGCATTTTTGCTTCAAAAATGACTAAAATGATAAATCAATTATCAAAATAGTGTAAATGTTCTGTTGATAAAGTAGTTAATTGATCGACTGATAAACAGTTCTGATTAAAAAACTTAAAAACAGCAATTGTTTCATGTCACTTTGCTGAAATAAAAAAAAGAAGAGAAAATTACTTGGAAGACAGTAACATTGACATCTATCAACTTAAATCACCCATCATCTAAATCAAATTCTAAAAACAACTTTATCTGGGGAAAAGAGCTGAAAGCGTCCTTGTAAGCTTGTTTACCTTTTAGAATGCTGGTGAAACAAACCGTTGGTGGTGGAGCACTGTGCTGGCCTCCGGGGGGACGTTAGGGCAACCACCCAGGTGCCCTGAACCAGAATGAGAGGCTAAACTGGGCCGCAGGATGGCCCCGGTCCCTTTGGATGCCTCTCCCAGGGCAGAGAGGATCCGGAGGCCAGACCATCGTGGTCCAAAACTGAGCCCGAATCAGCCCAGGGGAACAGGACAATAGCCAAGAATGTGCTCATATATGGTAACTCAATCAACGTCAAACCTAACTAGAACAGATTCTGTTTTTTTTAAGTTATGAAGGCGCATTTACTCCCATGCCTATAAACCCTGCTGAACTGTGCGTAAACATTACCGCACACACCCATATAAGCAGGCTTCATCACACACACACACACACACACACACACACACACACACACACACACACACACACACACACACACACACACACACACACACACACACACACACACACACACACACACACACACACACACACACACACAAGAAAACACACACAGGAGCAGCAGCAGTAGCAGCTGCACAAGTCTTTGGGTGAGAGCACATCTGTTAGACTGGCTTAGTACAGTGAAACTGGCTGACAGCAAATGTTTTCACTAAAGCCCACATTGTGAGTTATTGTATATTGAGGCTGCTGTGCAGGGAAAAGGACAAATTCATTTATGCTCTTTCTTCTCTCTCGCTGTCATTCTCCGTCTCTCATGCAAACTCTTTCAGTCTCCCTCTGGTTTTCCTTTCATCTTCTGCCCGTTTGAGGCGCACTGGTCAGCAAGTTAAATCAATTATACCTCTAGCAGTTGAAATATTTGCGGTCATTTGAAGCAAATGCTTTGCCCAGGTATCTCTTTAAAACCCCTCATTTCCAGAGGGGAGACGGCAGGTCGAGGCCACATAACTCCACACAATCTATCATCTCCCACCTGGGCCCCCGGCTCTAATAGCCTCTCTTCCTTCTAACGTCCGAGTGAATGGTCGCAATGATAGAAAGACATGTTTTTATGTGCCTAAGCTGTGGATTGTTGTGATTGTATGATTGATCTGAAACCCAGTGTTCTCTCCCATGAGTCAGAGTATTTGTGTGTAGGCAGCAAATGAAAAAATACCAGCATGTAGTGATTGGAACAAAACGATCTGACCCCAACCTTCCAATCTTTTTAAGCGTGTTTCCATTCAGCGGTGGCTTTTCAATGCGTTGACATTCAATGGTGTGATTACTCAGATGTAGCATGGTGTGTGTGTGTGTGTGGTTGTGTGTGTGCAAGCAGGGTTGAGGGATACGTGGGTGTGGTTGTCGATTGGTAAGTGTGTGTGTTTTATGCATGTTTGTGCGTGCTTATTACCTGTAGGCTGCTGGTTGCAGGGTGTTTGTGTTGAAGGCACCAAACAGGCCTTTAGAGCGAGGTTGAGTGAGCAGCAGAGTCTCACACACACACACACACACACACACACACACACACACACACACACACACACACACACACACACACACACACACACACACACACACACACACACACACACACACACACACGCCCACGTAGCAGCCAAGTCCAAGCCAGAGCCGAGCCAAGACTCTGTGTTTAGAACAAGAAAAACACTTTGTTTACGCTTTAGGGCCCTTCACTGCTCAACCAGCGAAAGAGGGAAATCAACTCATCCCTGGTTCCCTAGCCACCGTCGTGTCGTCAACAGATGAAGTCAGCATCTCACACCCAACAGATGGGGTGGCAGGGAACAGCAGCCTACTTTACCAAATGGACTTTTCTTTTCCCTGTTTCCCAATCTACTAATCAATGCTCGTGGTCTGAACGATGGCACCCGGAGCTTCAGGCAAAAGGTTAGGAAGTTTGGTTGAAGAAAAATAATTTGTGGTGTGTGTTTCGGCGCTCATTGCAGATCTAAAGAGGGTGAGAACATAAATAAATATACATAATTTATTGTTCAAAGGAAAATTTCTTTTCTTGGAAATAATCCTGGTGGAAGTGCATCTGTGGCAGGGGATGTTTAATATCAGATGCTGCTTATTTGAAATTGTCTTGCTGTGGTGAGATCAGAGCATCCAGATGATAAGGACACGCCCACCTAAACGCCCTCAATCAGATGAACAAACAACTCTGGCTCCAGAGGAAAAAAACACACACACACACAATCTATTTATTTATTTTTTATCATTTATCCCTTAAGTCGTCTGTTTTTTCTGTCCGTATAATTCCTTTATTCTTCACACCCAAATCAAGTGCCTCTGTGCGCAGCAGATAAATAGGAATTCCAAACTCCAATGGTTCATTTGTCATGGTGTGAATTCCAAGAGTGGAATCTAGAAATAGCTCGAGTGTTCAAGCGCGGTTGTTGCCTGGGGCTCGGTGGCATGTAGGAGGCTTTGGTGATATTTGCTTTTTGCATATTTTCTACTAGGGGGCTTTTTTGGAAGGAAGATATGCACTTTTCCCATTGCAAACATTGCAAAAAAAAAAAAAAAAAACCCAGAGAAAAGATTTTTTTTTTGTGTGTGTTCTGAGCTGCACGTTGTAGGAGGCTTTGCCCATTATTTTGGTATGACATTACAGTTTTAATTGAATTGAATGCAATTTATTCTTAAGAAAACTTTTAATTAAGTGCCATATGGACAGATTGTGGAGTAGTGGCCTCCATGATATTCCCTTGGGGACATTTGCTGCATAATTAAGAATATGAACTGTAATGACACAGTGAGATTTAATGGAAACTTGCAGTCTAAATAGGCGATGTTAGAAAGCCATTATTACCCAGCCAGAGAGGGCTTAGTAGGGTTCTCAAGGGACAGTGGGCTCCCCAGAGTGGAACCCTGGGAATAGTAAACCCTAGAGAACAAATAAGAAGGAAGGAAGGGAGAGAACAATTATTTCTTAACAGTGCTCTTCTCTTGAAATTGAAGGATAGTTTTTGACATTAGATATAACAGGCATTGGTATCTATACATGGTCAATAGCTCAGGCTAGCTGGCAATCCGATCATGTAGTATTGTATTGCTTAAACCATTTTTTTCCTTTTGTCTATATATTTTTGCGAATAAGAGTTACTTGCATGCCCTTCTCTTTGCTAGTTTGTGCCCGCTTAAGCCAATATGCTTTTGTATGTGTCCATTTGTAACTCTTCTTGACCTTCTATAATGTGCTTCATTTAAAATAATTTTCCCGTTCACTCTCAATTTGACTGAAGCTGCGGTAGTGGTTGTTAAAAGCAGTTTAATATGTTAGCACATTGATCACATACATTTGTATATAAGAGTTGTTTTTTTGGATTGTGGACTCAAAACAACTTGTACAACTGCGTCATTCTCAACTGCACTTATTTATCTTGAATGTAGCTAGCTCGCAAGCGCCGTTATTCTAACAGCCATCACTGGGCCCAAAATGTTGCAACTATTTCAATATTTGGCTCTTACCTTTTAATCCTTTAATCATGGTAATAATTCTTTCATGTTGCTGTAACAGTATACCTTGAGTTTTGTTCAGTCTGCCATTTTGTAATGGCATAAGGACTTATTATCGTCCATAGGATGCAGCTCCATGTTCATCACTCTTGTTTATCATTTTATTTCCATGGGACACACAATTTCCACAGTTAGTTAAGTCTGAAAGAAACTTAAATGTCCACAATGGCTCAGAGCTGAACTCCTCAGTGTTTTCAAGTCTTTAATTCCTGTGGAGCAATAATAAGGATGCCTAGGTAAACTTTTTGCTGCAAAATCGAGAATTCCTCTTGTTCAGTGAGCAAACAAAACAAAGAGAGGGAACATCAAGTAAAGCAAAGATGTTAAAAGCCCTCTGCACCAAAGCATGGGGAAATGAGAGGAAAGGGAGAGAGAAAAGAAAGATTGGGAAGAGGGCAAGTGAAAGAGAGGGCGTTGAGAGAGCCAAGGAGAGGGTAAATACGGAGGCCAGATAACAAGAAAACAAAGACAAAGTATGAGTGTGTGAAAAGGAGAGAGAAATGAAAGGAAGGAAAGACACAGTAGAAGAACAGAACAAACTCATTTACAGAGCAGTGCTAGACTTGAAAACAATTATCTTCCATCTCCGTTGCCTCTGTAGAAGAGTAGCCTGTTTTGTGGGGCTCTTTGTTTTTCTCAAGGACATATTCATTATTTCAGATGAGACCCATTTGAGTCTAAATAAAGACTTTCTCTCCTCTCTGTCAGATTCACTGGTGCTGTGATGTTGCATCTGAAGGGAAGTGAAAACACGTTTGAAAAGGAGACTGATGAAAGCACTTCTATGCCACTAATGCATGTTCATTAGGTTAAAATTCTCTTTTATTTCCACTTCCCTTTTCACATTTGAGTCTGGGTGCTAATATTGGTGTTTTTCTGTGTTTGCACGGGTGCACAAGTTCTCCTGAAAAACGGAGCGTTTGAGCAATCGGTGACATCTTTTTATTTCCGCTCGCCGCCCACGACAATGCTCTTCTGTCCAAACAGGTCCTTTGAAAGCAGGCCGCATCTTCTCCTGTGCATATATGGAAGATGGAAAAGCCTGGCACTAATCACATCCAGACAAAAGACACCTCTGACAAACAGTAAACAAGGAGCCAGAAGTATTTTATGACTCACAGGGAACACACACACACATATACAGAAAGTGTTATTCCTCTCCGGATGAAAAGAGTTTGACATCGCAAGAAATAATTTGTGTTTGTAGCCTCCTAGTTTCCTCTTAAGGTCACAACGACAAACGCAGATGGCATCAAACTGACATGGAGGATGTCGGGGAAAAATAACCGAGTGGGTTTTAGGGTCCCATCTTACCTGCTCGGGAGGTTGTCTCGTCTTTGCTGAATGACCTCTGTGTGTGGAAATGAAAGAGGAGGGTAAGGAGACACACAACACAAACACACACATACGCATGCAAACACAACACACTTCAAATGTCCTTAGAGAGTGCTGCATTCCACATTTAATTGGAAGCGAAAAAATCCAGCATACAGCACCCTCCAAAGTAAACTTCTCACAGTGGCAAGCCAGCCAATCACACGGGGAGGCCAGGTCTCAGGGGCCCCGCCCTCCAGAAATAGGCACAGATAACCTATTGTGGGACCTTAAACAGTGGTCTCTCAGACACACACAGAAGCAGATGACCTCACACACAAAAACACATATTAAGAGTAAGTATTCGTTCTGAAAACAGCTGCAAACATGTTTGGATCTGAGTGAGCAGCAGGTACTGCGAGTGTTTTCACAGCTATTTAATCCCACAAATTGTACACTCAATGAGAAACTAATGGAAACTAATGGATCAGAGTAAAAAGCAGAGCAGAGAAAGACACAGAGGAAGGGGGCATTCGGGCTGTGAGAGGGTAAAAATAAAAAGGTATCCTTGGTAACTAGTTTAACAAATGTAATATCACATTCACTAAGCTGTATTTTCTCCCCTCACACACTCTTTTAGTATGTGAGGGAGACAATATTTAGGGATAAATCTGTTTTCTTTAATTCACACGTATTAATATGAAGTTTGCACTGCGACATCAAAATGACAGCAGGTCTGCGAGCCCATGTGGGAAATTTGACGGCTTTGATCTTGAGCTTGTGTGATTGCAACCCCTGTCAAGATGAGGAAATAAGGGCAGACAAATCTGTATTTTATTTTCAACTGGAATTGTTTTAAATTTATGATAAGAATTATAAAATTTTTTTTTTAAATCTGTGTGACATTCAGGGGCCTAAAAGACATAAATCAACTAGATGTTGCAGTTTCAGTTAGTCTCCTATATTTCACATGATTTAGGGCATTTGTTTTTGTTACTGTATTTTCTCTTCTTTATTTTTAATGCACGATTTAAACTCTCACGCTCTGAAATAAATAAATGTGTCTGGATCCAATCTGGATTAAAACATTATAATTGCAAGCATTTATCCCTGAAAATCCACAGCTGAATTTTTAAGAGGATGTGAGCACTAGTTTTTATTTAACGCAAACACACACAGGGGGGACATCTGTGCTGTACGCTGACCAAATCCGCAGCGACTTTACTCACAATACAATTTTGTTGGAAGTGTTAGAATTTGTTTCAAGTTGATGGCACAGCCTCCATTTTGAGTTGACTTTGATATCATTCTGCAAACAGTGAAATGTCTGGATAAGTGTTGCGTTTAGGCCAGCCATCTGTACCATCTCCAACTCCAGAGCAGTTACATGCAGAGCCCCCTCACATTAGAGGGGGAGAGACATGGTGGCGTTTTAAATGGTTCATTGCTGGCATCTACTGGAGAAACAGAGAAACCCAGACACTGAGACAACTCAGCGGACCCTCATTACGTTACCCTCTTCTCCCCGCTCTTCTCATCCAAGTAGATGATTAACTCCACAGATGAGGCGTCACCACCGATTCCAGCATACATACCGTGAATAACAGACATTTAAAAGAAAAAAGTAAGACATAGTACTTAATCATCAATAGTTTTGCTAAAACTGACAGATTTCCTGATGAGGACGGGTTTCAGCTACAATGTCAAAAAGTGTGAGATGAGTCAGTTTGCATCTCAGCTACACAGCTCGTCTCCCGCTAAGTGTAATGTACATAACATTCGTGACATTTCTGATATTGATCTTGAAAAAATATCAAATATTTTAACACTTAAAATATGTCTTTATCTTTATATCTTTATTTACAACAAATCTATCTCAATCTTTACCTGATCAACATGTAAGTGTTGTTTTAAAATTATAGCTCTATTTACATGTTACATTTTTGGTAGCAAGATTCATACTAATAGCTAAAAAGTACAGACTATGCACTGTGCTATGCAAAAGTACAGACTTTGCACTGGAAGTAATTGTGGCACTCAATTTAAAATATATTTGTCATAAAATTATCATATTTCCCTTTTTTTCAGGCATCTCATTACGTCTATGTTCATTATTAAGACAATAAAACAAAACATATTTGTACCTGCCCATGAAATGTTTTTATTGGTGCAGTATAGTCAGCAAAATGGATGTTTTTAATAACTCGTAATTCAAGAGATTTCTCTTTGGGGAAAAAATACAAATAACTGTAAATACATTCACATGTATATATGCTGTCTATACATATGTATGTTTGGTGTGGGCACACATTGTACTTAATTAACCACAGCACCAGTGACTGCTGTAAATGCCTCTTGCCTTATAGTGTGCATGACAGCATGATATGATGAAAGTGCAGTGAAAACGGTGTGAAAAACATACAGACTGTAAATAATGACATGTTTAACCGTCATGTCGGACAAATAATTACTTACTGTGCAGCTGCCAAAATTTAGCAGATAATTTATTCATTTAAGCGTCTCCAAGTTAGATCAAAATAGAAATTAAAAGATGATTTGGGTTTAAGTAAATAAAGTAACATTTATATTGTTTCTTTTTCTTCAGTTTTCAGTTTGTGTATTTGTGTACATCCTGACAGGAAAGGCAAATGAGAAAGCTTGTTCGGAGAGCAGCAATAGAAAAGATATCCTGTGTGAAAGAGCGTGATAACAGTGATTTGCCGAGCACAATTCTCATCTAATTCTTGTAATTGTTGCCTCATAATATGACACATTCATATCAGCAAACGCATTCAGCTCCAGCGTGTTTGGGACGCTGCGGATTGAGTTAGAGAGTTCTTCCATTACAATAAAGAACAAAGCGCTCCCCTATCTGTTTCAGACATTTCTCTCTTTATGATGCCGAGTATGGCTCTGAGGTTGTCAGAGAATTCAGGCAAACAATGTATCGCTTTGAGATATAGCAACAGCTCCACAATAAGATCCTGTGTTGTTGATAATTTTTGAAAAGAAGGGAGAGGGGGGGGGATAAACTGAGACAGAGACAAACTCCAGACAAAAGGGATTGTCTTGATTATTTGTCCGTCAGCCATGTCAGGAGCATATAATGAACAACGATGGCTTGGAGGATAACGCTGATTGAGATTAGGCCCTGCTGAGAAAGGAGAAGAGAAAGAGGGGGCGAAAAAAAGAGAGGAGAGAGAAGAGTGGAGAATAGATGTGACTAGACTAGAAGAGAGCTCTGTGATAACTGCCAGCCAACAGCCTGTTTGATCCAGAGGGATGGCAGAGGGATGTAAGGCGTTTGAAGCTGACAATCCCTTTGTGATGATAACACATGTTTTTCAGTGTGCGCGCTGATCCTCCCTCTCCTATTGTATTATGGGCAGCAGACGGCAGCTACCTTAAGGCCCAGCGTGGTTATGAGCAGCTGTCGGCATTGTGGGAAGTGCTGCTAATCTGCTTCAGTATCTTTAGCCACTCGTTTAGCTCTTTGATCCTCTCCCATTATGCCTCCCTTCCCATCACAAACCAGTGAGCGAGCTTGGCAAAGCTGTTCTGGAATGTCGGGGAAGATAGCAGGAAAGAGAGAGGGAGAAATACACAATGCTCGTACCAGAGGCTCTTCTAATAACAGATGTTTCTCACTGTTTCACGTACGGCTCTCTCTGAGCTTTTACACCTGTCACGGCTAGTCAGTTACAGTGAGACAGGACAAGGTAGAAATCTGCCACATCCCTTCATATGGTCTCCAACACTCTATCCAGGATTTCAATGTGCAGCCAGAGTTCATGGTTCCCTCAAGGCTCAGTGGTTAACATCAACTTAACTTATGATTAAGGTCACAGCCTTTTCTGTTTCTTCCCACAGTTCAAAGACATGCAAGGAAGCTGGATGACACTGAACAGCATATTTGTCATAAGTGCATAACATTTCTTAGTACCTATACACAATCTGCTCCATTGTGCTGAAGGAACCCTTCAATTCGTTTGAATAAAAGTTCCTGCAGACTTTTGGAAAGAAAAATATAGATCCTATTTTGAAGTAAAGATACAGTAACAGTCCTTGTGTTCTCAAAAGTAAAATCAAGCCAAAATGTGGAATATTGGCAGGTAAATTATCACAACTTATCTGTTTTGAAGACGTTTCCAGCATCCTCAAAGACTCCATTATGCCAGATCCATAAATATTCAGTCCTGTGCGGAAGGAAAGAAATGGCAACCAGAGGTGACACACATCTCTTTGCTATTTTGTTTGTTACAAAACTGTTCTTATCTACATTTGTCTTATATTATATAAAATGTTTGTGAATAATAAGGTGTTCATATTTTGGGTGTAAAAAACAGTTGTGAGCGAAAAAGTAAGGCACAAAAAGGCAAAAGAAAAAACCTAATGTTGAAAATATTAAACGGAGACCTTACACCAATGGTGCACTGCTTCATTTTTAACTATTCACATTCTACGGTGCCTTTCCTTCAATTTAAGTGCAGTTTGGTTCACAGAGAGTAATCAAAATATTCATACCAAGAAACAAAATGTGAGGAAAATAAGGTTTCCACCTCCTGCAGTGTTTGAAATTGTAGACAAGAGATTCAAGCTAATAGGCTAATTATGACTAAGAAACAAATCTGGTAGGAGACAAATGACAGGCTTTTAACAGCTTTGAGTGTTTGAGCTAAACAGTCAGTAGTAGCCTACAGTATCATGAGACGAGGTAGGTGTAGTGGAGGTGTGTCTGTTTGTGTATCACTGCGTGTGTCAGTTTTGGGGGGATGCAAACAAGACGCAGCGAGCGGAGAAGATACAAGCAGCACACAATTAACAGAAACATAAATATCTTGCTGTGCTTAAGCAAGCCATTAATCAGATATAAATAGAGCGAAGGAGCCCTTTGTGATTAACGAGGTGAGACTCGCTGCTAATTACTGTTCCCTCTCCTCTGGTAATTAGGTTGGCGCGTTGAATTGGGATGAACGAGACTGCCCTGACCCTGCCTTTTTTTTTAATGCATGACCAGTAACATGAACATTTTAATAAGGTTCCCTTACATTTTTTTAAAATACATTTGTAACCAAGGAAAATTGTCTTTACTGTCTTTACATTGGTTTACTGGCTTTACTGTAATTATACATTTAAACCCAAAGAGAAGTTGAGAAAATAAATCAGACTCTCCACTGAGGTTTAACTAAGCTGAAGAGATTGTTCTGCCTGCAGAGAAATGAGACCAATGAGATTGTTCTGCCTGCCTGAAATGTTTGTTGCTAAAATCCCACTCTACAGGGACTTCGCCTTATGAGTTTGGTGAAATGACAACTGTGATGGATGTGCATCACAGCTGTGTCAGCACTTCTCCCAGGCTTCAGCCGCTGACTACCAACAGGCTTACTTCGCCGCTCCCTGTCACACACACAGACACACACACACATACACACACACACACACCATACACTCTGAGCTCTGGTGATATACAAGTGTAATCCATTACTACACACTTACACCAATTGTCTTCACTTGGAAGTGGCTGCTATGACCTTTTTATGGGAAATGAAAATAAGTGGAGGCGCAGAACAGCCGATATTGGATTCTGCTGTTAATTAATGTGTGTATTATCCGGGTGGATGAAGCCGGGGGGAGGAAGTTAATTGAATTACAGTCAGCGAGTTGGATAATGCACTGTTGTAATTGTTGGACTGTATAAGACAGTGCTCACATTAGGGAGACGAAAGGCAGGCCTGATTTGCTTCTAGAGAATAGTAAGAAATTACTTGTTTGGTTTTGGGGGGTGAGGCATGACTGAGTTTCTAATTCAGCCCTTGGGATGGCAAACTGTAAACATGTGCACTACTAAAGCCTGCCTATGCAATCCTTATTTACTTACAGCACTTTTGCAGCACAAACTAACACATTACACTATCTGTTGCATTTAATATATGTTTTCACAGACTGAATAATAGGCTGATCAAATAATGTCTTGTCTGACATCAGTCTTGAGCTCCCGAGAGCTCACCAGTCACTTTTTGAATTAATTCCATATTGTCTTTGTTTAGACATGTTTCTAACATCCAGGCTATACAAGCAAATTTGGTCCTCCACAAAAAAAGAATGTCTCAGGGCTCAATGTCGCAAAGCAATTTAACCATATTTTAATGCGATGATTTTTTAACTCAGTAAATTCCAAATTTCCCTATTTGTTTTGAATAGAGAGGTTCAATACAATGCATATGTCATTGAGCTGCCTTTATTTTAAATATAGAAACATGTTAATAGGCATTAATGTCACACATGTTGAAAAGGATTATTTTTGTACCGTGTTGAGCTTTCTTTCATGTTTAGTGGCCTGTACATTTACAAATTTCTTTTTAAGGGATGTGCTGCCATCTTGTGGTCATCTCTAGTACACATTTCCAACAAAAATACATGTATCTTCTACATATATGCTTTAACAGTCCTGTTCCGATGCAAGGATCTCTCAAGATACAAAGCAACTTTATTGCAACATTCTGGTGACATTTTGTTGCTTGCACTGCACCCATATCTAAAACAATTGTTTGGCGTATTGCCAATCAATGGCACCTTTGGCCAATTTAAACCACAGTGCTATTTTTTAGCAGTAGAGTGGTTCAGAATGAAGCCAATATAGAAAAGTAAAAGAAAGTACAATGATTGGTTTAATTGCAGCTGCTCTTGAAATGATCGTCGCCCACAAAATCAGCCGGACTGGCCGAACAAAACGGCATCGGAAGTGGTGTGATTGACCCAGGAAATGGAGGAAGAGAGCCGGGAAAAGGACTAAACAGCCTGGACCTAAGGTTATTCCACTACCAAGACTTCTCCTAGCTAATTTTTAGTCGCTGGATAAAAAGATGGATGAAATAAGACTCAGAGACTGTTGTTCACCCTTTACAAAAACTTGGCTTCATCATAACACCCTGGATCAAGATATTGCACTTGACGGGTACACAGTATACCGCGCTGATGGAAAGGGGAGACGGCCTGTGTGTTTACATCAATGATGATTGGTGCTCAAATATAGACAAAGTCGATGGCCATTGTTCCCCTGATGTCTAGTATTTCATTCTTCAATGCTGACCATATTATCTACCCAGCAAATTCACCAGCGTTTTTGTTGCTGCTGTTTACATTACTCCCGATGCAAGTAAAAAAAATGCACTACAAGAATTGTATGAGGTCATCAGCAAACACATGGCAAAAAAAATCAAAGGTCTATTTTATTTTAGCTGGTTATTCTAATCAAACAAACCTGAATCTGAACCAACCGAAATTCCACCAGCTTGTCCACATCTCCACCGGATGAAAGGTTTCATCAAATATGTCATAGTATAGCATGCCAATAAAGTGCCATTCCAAATGATTTTTCCTTTTTTTCCTTTTTCCATAAAAATGTCAGAAATAATCAAAGTATACTATGCCATAAAGTGTCATAAAAGATGACATAGTAAAGAATGCCATTAAAAATGATATAGATTATCATAAACAATATATATATGCCATGAAAGATTAATAATATATTATTTCATCAAAAATGTTTTAGTTTAGTGTGCTGTGAAAATGTCACAAACAATGTATATCTCTGTCATCAATAACTCTAAGAAAGCCTGTTGTAGTAGTAGCCACCGATGTGCGTGAATGTGATGCAAATTCTTAATTTGTCTTTCTCCTTTTCTCCCTAGATGAGTTTCCGGAACAAAACTCCCTTCTCTTCTACATTCTGAAGTGAATGTACTCAGAGGCTGAAGGAGTCAAAGTCTTTGAATAAAACAAAAAAGTTAAACTGGCATTTGTCCACCTCCGCTGGTTGGTGCTCTGGTCACTGGTGTCTTCACACCAGTGAGGACTCAAACTCGGCCCCGTTGCCTTCTATAGCGGGAAAATTGACTACACCACGTATAGTTCGAGCTCACAACCTCCAGTCTTCTACACACTTCACGTTTCTTAGCATATTTGACTACTTCACTGTGGTGTTAGACCTTAAAGTTCACGACACCACCAAAAAATCTGCATCTTGGTGAGCGATTCCTTAAGTTCACAATTCACTTTTTTCTCGTATGATTTGTTGCCTACACTACTGAGGAGAAATGTGGATAATCCCAAGAATGTTAAACCAGACAGGGGATCTGGGAGTTGAAAACTGCCATATTTATAGAGTACATTGATATTATTATTGATGTATCGTGAGCCCCTCATTGACATCAGACAGCAGAAACTCAACACATCTTCAGTCCCAGATGCACCTTGGCCCATTAAATAATATAAAATTAAAAGTATTTCTCTGTCTCTTATTGTTCTAAATGTAGCACTTGAAGCAGTTCATCATATTTGCTGAAGTTGATTTATTTGCATGATATTTGCAATTTTAGATTGTATCCACATGGTTGATTGCAATTATTGGAAGCTGCTTTGAATGAAAGCATCAGCTAAATGAAGGTAATATAATAGTACTAGATTTCTTCTCCAAACTAGCTTGAGGAAAGTCCTAATATCTGATATGATTTTTTTTTACAAATCATTCATACAAAATCCAAAAAAAGAAGCTACAATAATACGTGTGTGGTTGTTTTCCTGTGTCTCCCCTCTCATTCTCTGCAGGTCTCACACCATTGGCTGTTCCTCCACCATCGTCCAACCCCCTGTCCAATCTGGGAGCTGTCTGTTGGCCAATCAGTGTCATCAGGCCTTGATAACTTGCACCTGTTTGTCTCCATTGAAGAAAGCCATTGTCTGCCTGTGTTTTTTGGCTGTGTCATGCTGTTGCCTTTTGGTTTGTGAGATGCCATAGGGGTTTAGGTGAATAGGTAAGATACCCTTGGGTTTACACTACAATCACGTAGATTTACTCTGTTATCACATCAGGTTAGAAGCGGGGCCACCCTCTGTATGTATTAGCTAGGTTGTATGTGTGCACTAGTTAGTTGTCACTTTATCTTGTTTTCTTTGATTTGGCTCCGCTTATAGTTCCCTATTCCCCTTGGCGGAACGCCCGCCAAATAAACACACTTATGTACCAAGTTTGCTGTTGTGCCCTGTTTTTGTTGTTCTCCCAGCCAGTCTAACAGTAACATGTGTTATGGCTCCCCTACTCCCCCCCCTAGACGTAGCAAGCTAACATCCTGGAGCCGTAACATATTTGGGGGCTCGTCCGGGATCCTCATTGTAGGACTCCACGTCGGGCTGGCTGTGAGTTGTTCGATGCAGGTGTGCGCATAGTGTAGCTGGTTTGTGTGTATAGGATAGGCAGTAGTTGTTTTTGTAGGGCTCGTTATGGAGGCTTTTGATTTGGGTATCTTTTTGGCTGATCCGTCTATGGATCGAATTGACAGATGCCGGAAGGCTGATTTATATGCCATAGCGGCTCATTTTGAGTTTCCAGTTCAGGGGACCCTGCTCAAAGCGAGACTTAAGGAGTGTGTCGTGGATATGCTGGTGGACAAGGAGGTGCTTGGTGTGACTGTGGCTTCTCCTTGTAGTGATGCCAGGGCGGACATGCAGGCTGGGGCAGAGGCTAAGCCACCCGCTACCTTACCGCGCTTTAATCCGTTGTCACCTACTTTATCAATGTCGACTCAGGACGCCCGTCTGCAAGTAAGGTTGGCCCGCTTGCAAATGGAGGCTGAGCGTGGAGAGAGGCAAGCTGAGCGTGAGCACCATCTGGAGATCCGACGGATTGAGGCAGAGAAGGAGGTGAAACTACGGAGGTTGGAATTGGAGGCTGCAAGTGCAGCACGTTCACCCCAAACCACCCTCTCTTCTCCACTAGCTAGCTCATTTTGCACATTGGATGTGACTAAACAAATGGCTTTGGTTCCGCAGTTCCGGGAATCGGAAATCGATTCTTATTTTGGTGTGTTTGAACGCATCGCAGTTTCTATGCAGTGGCCTAAAGAGGTGTGGCCCCTCTTGCTTCAGTGTAAACTATCTGGTAAAGCTCAAGAGGTGTTGGCGTCCATTTCGTTGGCGGACAGTCTAGATTACGAAATTGTTAAAACCACTGTTCTTCGTGCGTATGAGTTAGTGCCTGAGGCATATAGACAAAAATTTAGGAGTTGCAAAAAGTCTCCTGATCGTACTTTCATGGAGTTTGCTCGAGAGAAGGCCACCTTGTTTGATCGGTGGTGCACCGCCACTAAAACTACAGATTTTTCCTCTCTTCGGGAGTTAGTCCTGCTGGAGGAATTTAAGAATAGTGTATCAGAACGAATAGTAACATACTTGAATGAGCAAAAAGTGATGTCACTGTCCCAGGCAGCTGTATTAGCGGACGAGTTTGTACTCACCCACAAGCCCGCTCATTTGTTCTCTACCTCTCCCATCACTCAGTTTCGCAAGTCAGTTTCGCTACCTTTACGCTCTAGGGAGGAACGGGAGTGTTTTTATTGTCATGAACTTGGCCATTTAATTGCTGACTGTCAGCTTCGTATGAGAAATCATCCACCGCTCGTTCAACAACCAAAGGGGGTTGGATTGATAAGTACAGTTTCTCGCTCTGTGGCAGTTATGCCGAATGTGTGCATTTCTGACCTTCCTGACCCCAGCTACAAACCATTCATTTTGAGTGGTCTCGTGTCACTGACCGGTGATCCAAAGGACCAGCAAAAGGTTCAGATTCTCCGTGACACTGGGGCGGCCCAGTCGTTTATCCTCTCTGATGCAGTGCCATTGTCAGGTGATTCATTCTGTGGTTCCAGTGTTTTGGTTCAGGGCATAGAGATGGGGTTTGTGCCAGTCCCCTTGCACCTGATACATTTAAAATGTGATTTAGTCAGTGGAATTTTCAAAGTCGGGGTACGTCATAACCTGCCGGTAAAAGGCGTTCAGTTTATCATGGGCAATGATATTGCTGGAGGCAGAGTGCTGCCTATGTTGGAGGTATTGGACTGTCCCGAAGCTAACGCTGAGGATGAGTTAGCCGAGAGATTCCCTGGGATTTTTCCAGTGGGTGCTGTTACACGGGCGCAGTCCCGACCATTGAGTAATGTGGTTGACCTGTCTGACTCCTTTCTTGTCCCAGTAGGGGACGTAAATGAGGTTACTGGTTCTACCCCTGTGCCCCCTCCACAGCCTGATAAGAACAGTGCCGTTGTGTGTGCTGGCCTTAGTCTCGACCCATTGCCTCTACCGATAACTCGTGATAAGCTGGTTGCTATGCAAAAGATAGATTCTACACTGGAGCAGTGTTATGGGAAGGCTGTTACTCCGGGTGGGGATATCGACGGTAAGGTGGGTTACTTCCTAGATAATGCTCTTCTCATGCGTAAGTGGACTTCATCTCTTGATTCAGAACGTGACTGGAGTGTGATCTATCAGATTGTAGTGCCTGTTGCATATCGACAGGATATTCTATCACTTGCTCATAGTCACGTATGGTCTGGTCATTTAGGTATCACAAAAACCTACGACAGGATTCTAAGGCACTTCTTTTGGCCTGGTCTGAAACGTGATGTAGCTGCATTCTGCCGTACTTGTCACACCTGTCAGGTCACAGGAAAACCAAACCAGGTTATTCCACCCGCTCCTCTCTGTCCGATCCCCGCGTTAGGTGAGCCTTTTGAGCATGTGTTAGTTGATTGTGTTGGCCCATTGCCTAAGTCTAGGACTGGTAACCAGTTTTTATTGACGATTATGTGTGTTGCTACACGTTATCCTGAGGCTATTCCCCTTCGGAAAATCACTGCTCAGGCAGTAGTCAAGGCTTTGGTTAAGTTTTTCTCGACGTTTGGGCTCCCGAAAGTTGTGCAAACTGATCAAGGAACTAATTTCCTTTCTAACCTTTTTGAGCAGGTATTGACATCTTTGTCTATTACACACAGAGTTTCCAGTGCCTACCACCCTGAGTCTCAAGGTGCCCTCGAACGTTGGCACCAAACGCTTAAGTCCGTACTGCGAAAGTACTGTCTCGAGACCGGGAGGGACTGGGATGAGGGTGTTCCTTTTGCCTTGTTTGCGGTTCGTGAGATCGTTCAGGAGTCCTTAGGGTTTAGTCCGGCTGACCTTGTTTTTGGACATACGGTACGCGGCCCTCTCAGAGTTCTGAAAGACCAGCTTATCTCGGGTAGTGCTTCTTCTCAAAATGTGTTAACTTATGTGAGCCGGTTCCGTGAACGGTTGCACAGTGCCTGTGCCCTCGCTAGGGAAGCTCTGTCCGCCTCACAGAAGCGGATGAAGCGTCACTTTGATGAGAAGGCTGTCCCACGTTCGCTGCAGACGGGGACCAGGTTCTAGTTCTGCTGCCCATTCCCGGATCCTCTCTCTCTGCCCGTTTCTCCGGTCCTTATTGTGTGGGACGGAAGTTGAGTGACACAGATTATGTTATACAGACCCCAGATCGGAGGCGCAAGGCAAGAGTTTGCCATGTTAACATGCTTAAGTTGTATCATGCAAAAGTTACTCCTCGTGAGGACTCCGTAGAAGGGTACGGGTCCCACAGTCAAGTCTGCCGTTCCAGCTGTATTGGTTCCAGGCTCCTACCAGGTTACTGAGGGTGACGAGGATGGATTGGAGTTGCGGAGTGCTCCTCAACAGACCCCTCGGTTGTTGAACTCTCGGATGCTGTTATCTCTTGACTCGCATCTGGCCTATCTGGATGAGGAACGTAGGGCTGACATGGTAGCCCTAATACGTGGGTTCCCTTGTCTGTTCGGTGATGTTCCTTCCCTGACCAACGTTTTGAAACATGATATAGATGTGGGAGGTGCAGCACCTATCAGGCAGCATCCATACCGCGTTAACGCTACGAAAAGGTTGATCATGTCGCAGGAGGTGTCTTATTTAGTAGAGAATAATCTGGCGTCTTCGAGCTCTAGCCCTTGGAGTTCACCATGCCTCTTGGTACCCAAGCCGGATGGCACGTTCCGTTTCTGTACGGATTATAGGAAGGTGAACGCAGTCACGGTTCCTGACTCGTACCCGTTGCCGCGTATTGATGATTGTGTGGACACCATTGGGTCTGCCCGGTATGTGACAAAGCTGGATCTGTTAAAGGGATATTGGCAAGTCCCACTTACTGCTCGTGCTTCGGAGATCTCCGCATTTGTCACTCCAGACAAGTTTCAGCAGTACTCAGTGATGGCGTTTGGGATGCGGAATGCACCTGCCACTTTCCAGCGCTTGGTGAATATTGTTTTAGCTGACGTCCCACACTGTGCTGCATACCTCGATGATGTGGTTGTGTATTCGTCTGATTGGGCTGCTCATGTGGATACCTTGACAACAGTGTTCCAGCGTTTGGCGAGGGCTTCCTTGACGCTGAATTTGGCAAAATGTGAGTTTGGTAGGGCTACCGTTACTTACCTTGGTAAACAGGTTGGGGGTGGTGAAGTGCGCCCCGTGGAGGCTAAGGTGACTGCTATCACTGCCTTCCCAGTGCCCACCACCCGGCGTGAGCTGCGCCGCTTCTTGGGTATGGCTGGGTATTATCGTGGTTTCTGTAGGAACTTTTCCTCTGTTGTCGCCCCGCTGACTAGTCTGTTGAGCCCCTTGGTCCCGTTTGCGTGGTCTCCAGATTGCCAACACGCTTTTGTTTCTGTTAAGGCTCTGCTATGTAGTACCCCTGTTCTGGTGGCTCCTGACTTTGAGAAGCCATTCAAGATGGAGGTAGACGCATGTAACGTAGGTGCCGGTGCCGTTCTTATCCAGGAGGATTCCAACGGGCTGGACCATCCGGTCTGCTACTTCTCACGGAAGTTCAATGAGTGCCAGACACGGTACTCTACTATCGAGCAGGAAGCTCTGGCTTTGCTGTTTGCACTCCAGTTTTTTGAAGTTTATTTGGGATCGAGTTCTAGGCCAATTGTGGTCTACACGGATCACAATCCACTGGTATTTCTCCACCGGATGTATAATCAGAACCAGCGCCTCATGCGGTGGGCGCTGATTGTACAGGGGTACAACCTGGTGATTCGTCACAAGAAGGGCTCCGAGAATATGTGTGCGGATGCCCTTTCTCGTGTGTGATGTTTGCTCTTATGGGTGGGGGTGTTACGTGTGTGGTTGTTTTCCTGTGTCTCCCCTCTCATTCTCTGCAGGTCTCACACCATTGGCTGTTCCTCCACCATCGTCCAACCCCCTGTCCAATCTGGGAGCTGTCTGTTGGCCAATCAGTGTCATCAGGCCTTGATAACTTGCACCTGTTTGTCTCCATTGAAGAAAGCCATTGTCTGCCTGTGTTTTTTGGCTGTGTCATGCTGTTGCCTTTTGGTTTGTGAGATGCCATAGGGGTTTAGGTGAATAGGTAAGATACCCTTGGGTTTACACTACAATCACGTAGATTTACTCTGTTATCACATCAGGTTAGAAGCGGGGCCACCCTCTGTATGTATTAGCTAGGTTGTATGTGTGCACTAGTTAGTTGTCACTTTATCTTGTTTTCTTTGATTTGGCTCCGCTTATAGTTCCCTATTCCCCTTGGCGGAGCCCGCCAAATAAACACACTTATGTACCAAGTTTGCTGTTGTGCCCTGTTTTTGTTGTTCTCCCAGCCAGTCTAACAGTAACATGTGTTATGGCTCCCCTACTCCCCCTAGACGTAGCAAGCTAACATCCTGGAGCCGTATTTCCGACAAACTAAACTATGACTTTTTTCAACATACTATAATGACTTTTTTTCAACAAACTATACTAGGACTTTTTTTCGACTTTTTTCAACATACTATGCTATGACTTTCCGACATACTATACTATGACTTTTTTAAACTTTTTTCAACATACAAAACTATGACTTTTTTTAACATACTATACTTTGACTTTTTTACACTTTTTCTCCTCTTTGCTCCTGTCAGTTGTCATTTCAGCACGATCCTATGCAACCCTCATCCACCCCAGTCACCTCCAGTCGGCATCACAGTAATGCTCTTAATTCATCATCAGATGCAGCAACTCACTACATCACCACCACCACCAGTGTCTTGACTCCAGGGGGGATGTGCTTTGTCTGACCTCAGCATCACTGCCCCTCTGTTAGAAGGCTTCGCTATGGAGTCCAATCGCCAAATACTTTGCATTATTCATTTATTATCTGTAATAAATAATTTGTTAATTTTATTGAAGTCTCTCCTGATTAAAACTATACAATTACTTTTTTCGACAAACTATACTATGACTTTTTTTCACTTTTTCGACATACTATACTATGACTTCTTTCGACATTCTATACGATGACTTTTTTCGACTTACTATACTATGACTTTTTTCACTTTTTCGACATACTGTACTATAGAACAAAAACTCACGCACACTGGCTTCTTCACTTGCGTATAAATGTATTTTAGTCACAACGTTTCGGTACGTAGACCTTCATCAGGTTATTTTACATGGAAGTGAGGATGCATGCATTTAAATAGCATTTGGGGTTCGTAAATGGGTTGGTAGACCAATCCGATTGCCCCAATCACATGACATCAATAAGTCACCCACAAATCGTAACCATCGACAAATAAACAATCAATTGACATCATATGTGGCACTAAAAGCCTACAAACATCATGAAAACATACACATAATACATAATATATAGGAGGTATATCTTCAATCAAAAAGCACATAAAGAAGATAAATATAGAAATTGTAGAAAGGCTATAATGCCAAGATCAATACTTTCCTATTTCTTTTATAGGACAGGATTTTTAGGAGTTTGCATAGGTTATCTTCTAAAGTGTGTCCCTAGAAAAGAAAAGAAAGGACAAAATATGTCACATTATAAAGAACGAGTATTATACGTTTGAAATAAGTACAAATAAAATGAAATTAAATCGAATAGAGCATCGGAAAAATCTGAAAAATTATTTCATAACATTATGTTTAATAATAATTCATCATTCAAACCTTTGGGAGACAAGGTTTGTAGGGTGAATATCCAGAACGCCTCACGTTGTTTTAAAAACAAGTCAAAGTCGCCACCTCTAGGTGGTAGTCTGACTTTTTCAATGCCAAAGACCAAAGAGTTCATTTTGCCCAACCTCCACTAATGCATCCATTAACACTTTCTGCAGAATAGTTGAACAGGACATTATGAAGATGAACAATCTACCTTATCATGTTTCAAATAATTTGACATCTAATGAAAGGATGGCTTTGAGTGAACTGATTGATGATAAAGACATTGTGATTAAACCAGCGGATAAAGGCGGAGCAATTTGTGTACAAGATTAGAAATTGTCTCTCAATTGTCGAACGGAAACGTTTATAAAAAGTTGGACACTGATCCCACTAGCTCTTTTCAACAGGAGGTGTGTGTCTATTTGAGGGAGGCTTTGCTAAAAGGTTGGATCACTAAAGCGGAACATGGCTTTCTTTATTGTCAGCACCCTATCCGCCCTGTAATATACACCTTGCCTAAAATCCATAAATCACTGATTGATCCTCCAGGCCGTCCCATAGTGGCTCAGACTAACTCATTATTGTCTCCACTGTCAGAGTTTGTTGACTTCTTTATTAAACCTTATGTCCATTCCTTACCAGAATACATCAGAGATTCTACTGATTTTATAAATAATGTTTCATGTCTTGCTGATTTATCTGTTGATGCTCTACTAGTGACATTTGATGTAGCCAGCCTTTACACTAATATACCACATGATGGTGGTTTGGAGGCTCTAAACTTCTATCTCCAGAATCGGGGTGACACAGCTAATCCACCTAATCAATTGATCACCGATTTAGCTTCTTTTGTCATGCATAAGAACTATTTTAACTTTAATGGAGATTTTTATTTACAAGTCTCTGGTACCAGCATGGGCTCTATTTGTGCACCCAATTACGCCAATTTATTTATGAGTTTTTCAAGATAAATTTTGTCTTGAACCCTGAAAAGAATATACACTTACCCAAAATTTTGAAATGGTACAGATATATTGATGATGTGATTTGTGGGTGACTTATTGATGTCATGTGATTGGGGCAATCGGATTGGTCTACCAACCCATTTACGAACCCCAAATGCTATTTAAATGCATGCATCCTCACTTCCATGTAAAATAACCTGATGAAGGTCTACGTACCGAAACGTCCTGACTAAAATACATTTATACGCAAGTGAAGAAGCCAGTGTGCGTGAGTTTTAAGGTATTCTCCTACGCACCTGTCGTCCTACTGGAGTGCAAAAGGTTTGCTCTTTTTTTGACATACTGTACTATGACTTTTTTCAACACACCATACTATGACTTTTGTCACTCTTTTCAACATACTATTCTATGACTTTTTTTCAACTTTTTTCAACATATTATACTATGATTCTTTTCAACATACGTGTAGATGACTCCTTTCGACATACAATACTGACTTTTTCAACTTTTTTCAACAAACTATATTCTTACTTTTTTCGATATACTATACTATGACTTATTTCAACATACTATACTATGACTTTTTAAACACTTTTTTCAACATACTATATTTTGACTTTTTTCGACATACTTTAATAAGACTTTTATTTTTATTTTATCAACATACAATACTATGACTTTTTTTCGACATACTATTCTGACTTCTTTTACACTTTCTTCAACATACTACACTATGACTTATTTCAACATACTATACTATGACTTTTTAAACACTTTTTTCAACATACTATATTTTGACTTTTTTCGACATACTTTACTAAGACTTTTTTTTATTTTATCAACATACTATACTATGACTTTTTTTCAACTTTTTTCAACATACTATACTATGACTCTTTTCGATATACTATACTATGACTTATTTCAACATACTATATACTGTACTATGACTTTTTTAACACTTTTATCAACATACTATACTATGACCTTTTTTCAACTTTTTTCAACATACTATACTATGACTTTTTTTAAACTTTTTTCAACATATTACACGATGACTCCTTTCGACATACAATACCGACTTTTTTTTACACTTTTTTAAACATACTTTATTCAGACTTCTTTCGACATCCTATACTATGACTTTTGTCACTTTTATAAACATACTATATTCTGACTTTTTCGACATACTATACTATGACTTTTTTCAACTTTTTTCAACAAACTATATTTTGACTTTTTTCAACATACTATACTATGACTTTTTTAACACTTTTTTCAACATACTATATTTTGATTTTTTTTCGACATACTATAAGTAAGACTTTTTTTTATTTTATCAACATACTATACTATGACTTTTTTTCAACTTTTTTCCACATACTATACTATGACTCTTTCGACATACTATACAATGACGTTTTTTATACTTTTTTTTTTATACTTTTTTCAACATACTATACTATGACTTTTTTTAACTTTTTTTCAACATATTTTATTCATGACTCCTTTCGACATACAATACTGACTTTTTTTTTTTAAACATACTTTATTCAGACTTTTTCGACATACTATACTATGACTTTTTTCAACTTTTATAAACATACTATATTTGACTTTTTCAACATACTATACTATGACTTTTTTAACACTTTTTTCAACATACTATATTTTGATTTTTTTTCGACATACTATAAGTAAGACTTTTTTTTATTTTATCAACATACTATACTATGACTTTTTTCAACTTTTTTCCACATACTATACTATGACTCTTTCGACATACTATACAATGACGTTTTTTATACTTTTTTCAACATACTATACTATGACTTTTTTTAACTTTTTTCAACATATTACACGATGACTCCTTTCGACATACAATACTGACTTTTTTTTTAAACATACTTTATTCAGACTTTTTCGACATCCTATACTATGACTTTTGTCACTTTTATAAACATACTATATTCTGACTTTTTCGACATACTATACTATGACTTTTTTTCAACTTTTTTCAACAAACTATATTTTGACTTTTTCAACATACTATACTATGACTTTTTTAACACTTTTTTCAACATACTATATTTTGATTTTTTTTCGACATACTATAAGTAAGACTTTTTTTTATTTTATCAACATACTATACTATGACTTTTTTTCAACTTTTTTCCACATACTATACTATGACTCTTTCGACATACTATACAATGACGTTTTTTATACTTTTTTCAACATACTATACTATGACTTTTTTTAACTTTTTTCAACATATTACACGATGACTCCTTTCGACATACAATACTGACTTTTTTTTTTTTAAACATACTTTATTCAGACTTCTTTCGACATCCTATACTATGACTTTTGTCACTTTTATAAACATACTATATTCTGACTTTTTCGACATACTATACTATGACCTTTTTTAAACACTTTTTTCAACATACTATATTTTGACTTTTTTCGACATACTTTGATAAGACTTTTATTTTTATTTTATCAACATACAATACTATGATTTTTTTTTTTTCGACATACTATTCTATGACTTCTTTTACACTTTCAACATACGACACTATGACTTTTTATCGACATACTATACCATGACTTTTTAACACTTTCTTCAACATACTATATTCCGACTTTTTGTCGACTTTTTTCGACATACAATACTATGACTTTTTCCGATTTTTTTCAACATACTATATTCTGCCTTTTATAATGACATACTATACTATGACCTTTTGTCAACTATTTTCGACATAAAATACTATGACTTTTTTCAACATACTATATTCTGACTTTTTTCAACTAAGACTTTTATTTTTATTTTATCAACATACAATACTATGACTTTTTTTCGACATACTATTCTGACTTCTTTTACACTTTCTTCAACATACTACACTATGACTTATTTCAACATACTATACTATGACTTTTTAAACACTTTTTTCAACATACTATATTTTGACTTTTTTCGACATACTTTACTAAGACTTTTTTTTATTTTATCAACATACTATACTATGACTTTTTTTCAACTTTTTTCAACATACTATACTATGACTCTTTTCGATATACTATACTATGACTTATTTCAACATACTATATACTGTACTATGACTTTTTTAACACTTTTATCAACATACTATACTATGACCTTTTTTCAACTTTTTTCAACATACTATACTATGACTTTTTTTAAACTTTTTTCAACATATTACACAATGACTCCTTTCGACATACAATACCGACTTTTTTTTACACTTTTTTAAACATACTTTATTCAGACTTCTTTCGACATCCTATACTATGACTTTTGTCACTTTTATAAACATACTATATTCTGACTTTTTCGACATACTATACTATGACTTTTTTTCAACTTTTTTCAACAAACTATATTTTGACTTTTTTCAACATACTATACTATGACTTTTTTAACACTTTTTTCAACATACTATATTTTGATTTTTTTCGACATACTATAAGTAAGACTTTTTTTTATTTTATCAACATACTATACTATGACTTTTTTTCAACTTTTTTCCACATACTATACTATGACTCTTTCGACATACTATACAATGACGTTTTTTATACTTTTTTCAACATACTATACTATGACTTTTTTTAACTTTTTTCAACATATTACACGATGACTCCTTTCGACATACAATACTGACTTTTTTTTTAAACATACTTTATTCAGACTTCTTTCGACATCCTATACTATGACTTTTGTCACTTTTATAAACATACTATATTCTGACTTTTTCGACATACTATACTATGACTTTTTTTCAACTTTTTTCAACAAACTATATTTTGACTTTTTTCAACATACTATACTATGACTTTTTTAACACTTTTTTCAACATACTATATTTTGATTTTTTTTCGACATACTATAAGTAAGACTTTTTTTTATTTTATCAACATACTATACTATGACTTTTTTTCAACTTTTTTCCACATACTATACTATGACTCTTTCGACATACTATACAATGACGTTTTTTATACTTTTTTCAACATACTATACTATGACTTTTTTTTAACTTTTTTCAACATATTACACGATGACTCCTTTCGACATACAATACTGACTTTTTTTTAAACATACTTTATTCAGACTTCTTTCGACATCCTATACTATGACTTTTGTCACTTTTATAAACATACTATATTCTGACTTTTTCGACATACTATACTATGACTTTTTTTCAACTTTTTTCAACAAACTATATTTTGACTTTTTTCAACATACTATACTATGACTTTTTTAACACTTTTTTCAACATACTATATTTTGACTTTTTTCAACATACTATAAGTAAGACTTTTTTTTATTTTATCAACATACTATACTATGACTTTTTTTTTCAACTTTTTTCCACATACTATACTATGACTCTTTCGACATACTATACAATGACGTTTTTTATACTTTTTTCAACATACTATACTATGACTTTTTTTAACTTTTTTCAACATATTACACGATGACTCCTTTCGACATACAATACTGACTTTTTTTTTAAACATACTTTATTCAGACTTCTTTCGACATCCTATACTATGACTTTTGTCACTTTTATAAACATACTATATTCTGACTTTTTCGACATACTATACTATGACTTTTTTTCAACTTTTTTCAACAAACTATATTTTGACTTTTTTCAACATACTATACTATGACTTTTTTAACACTTTTTTCAACATACTATATTTTGATTTTTTTTTTTCGACATACTATAAGTAAGACTTTTTTTTATTTTATCAACATACTATACTATGACTTTTTTTCAACTTTTTTCCACATACTATACTATGACTCTTTCGACATACTATACAATGACGTTTTTTATACTTTTTTCAACATACTATACTATGACTTTTTTTTAACTTTTTTCAACATATTACACGATGACTCCTTTCGACATACAATACTGACTTTTTTTTTTTTAAACATACTTTATTCAGACTTCTTTCGACATCCTATACTATGACTTTTGTCACTTTTATAAACATACTATATTCTGACTTTTTCGACATACTATACTATGACTTTTTTTCAACTTTTTTCAACAAACTATATTTTGACTTTTTTCAACATACTATACTATGACTTTTTTAACACTTTTTTCAACATACTATATTTTGATTTTTTTTCGACATACTATAAGTAAGACTTTTTTTATTTTATCAACATACTATACTATGACTTTTTTTCAACTTTTTTCCACATACTATACTATGACTCTTTCGACATACTATACAATGACGTTTTTTATACTTTTTTCAACATACTATACTATGACTTTTTTTAACTTTTTTCAACATATTACACGATGACTCCTTTCGACATACAATACTGACTTTTTTTTTTAAACATACTTTATTCAGACTTCTTTCGACATCCTATACTATGACTTTTGTCACTTTTATAAACATACTATATTCTGACTTTTTCGACATACTATACTATGACTTTTTTTCAACTTTTTTCAACAAACTATATTTTGACTTTTTTCAACATACTATACTATGACTTTTTTAACACTTTTTTCAACATACTATATTTTGATTTTTTTTCGACATACTATAAGTAAGACTTTTTTTTATTTTATCAACATACTATACTATGACTTTTTTTCAACTTTTTTCCACATACTATACTATGACTCTTTCGACATACTATACAATGACGTTTTTTATACTTTTTTCAACATACTATACTATGACTTTTTTTAACTTTTTTCAACATATTACACGATGACTCCTTTCGACATACAATACTGACTTTTTTTTTTAAACATACTTTATTCAGACTTCTTTCGACATCCTATACTATGACTTTTGTCACTTTTATAAACATACTATATTCTGACTTTTTCGACATACTATACTATGACTTTTTTTCAACTTTTTTCAACAAACTATATTTTGACTTTTTTCAACATACTATACTATGACTTTTTTAACACTTTTTTCAACATACTATATTTTGATTTTTTTCGACATACTATAAGTAAGACTTTTTTTATTTTATCAACATACTATACTATGACTTTTTTTCAACTTTTTTCCACATACTATACTATGACTCTTTCGACATACTATACAATGACGTTTTTTATACTTTTTTCAACATACTATACTATGACTTTTTTTAACTTTTTTCAACATATTACACGATGACTCCTTTCGACATACAATACTGACTTTTTTTTTTTAAACATACTTTATTCAGACTTCTTTCGACATCCTATACTATGACTTTTGTCACTTTTATAAACATACTATATTCTGACTTTTTCGACATACTATACTATGACTTTTTTTCAACTTTTTTCAACAAACTATATTTTGACTTTTTTCAACATACTATACTATGACTTTTTTAACACTTTTTTCAACATACTATATTTTGATTTTTTTTTTCGACATACTATAAGTAAGACTTTTTTTATTTTATCAACATACTATACTATGACTTTTTTTCAACTTTTTTCCACATACTATACTATGACTCTTTCGACATACTATACAATGACGTTTTTTATACTTTTTTCAACATACTATACTATGACTTTTTTTTAACTTTTTTCAACATATTACACGATGACTCCTTTCGACATACAATACTGACTTTTTTTTAAACATACTTTATTCAGACTTCTTTCGACATCCTATACTATGACTTTTGTCACTTTTATAAACATACTATATTCTGACTTTTTCGACATACTATACTATGACTTTTTTTCAACTTTTTTCAACAAACTATATTTTGACTTTTTTCAACATACTATACTATGACTTTTAACACTTTTTTCAACATACTATATTTTGATTTTTTTTTCGACATACTATAAGTAAGACTTTTTTTTATTTTATCAACATACTATACTATGACTTTTTTTCAACTTTTTTCCACATACTATACTATGACTCTTTCGACATACTATACAATGACGTTTTTTATACTTTTTTCAACATACTATACTATGACTTTTTTTAACTTTTTTCAACATATTACACGATGACTCCTTTCGACATACAATACTGACTTTTTTTTTAAACATACTTTATTCAGACTTCTTTCGACATCCTATACTATGACTTTTGTCACTTTTATAAACATACTATATTCTGACTTTTTCGACATACTATACTATGACTTTTTTTCAACTTTTTTCAACAAACTATATTTTGACTTTTTTCAACATACTATACTATGACTTTTTTAACACTTTTTTCAACATACTATATTTTGATTTTTTTTCGACATACTATAAGTAAGACTTTTTTTATTTTATCAACATACTATACTATGACTTTTTTTCAACTTTTTTCCACATACTATACTATGACTCTTTCGACATACTATACAATGACGTTTTTTATACTTTTTTCAACATACTATACTATGACTTTTTTTAACTTTTTTCAACATATTACACGATGACTCCTTTCGACATACAATACTGACTTTTTTTTTAAACATACTTTATTCAGACTTCTTTCGACATCCTATACTATGACTTTTGTCACTTTTATAAACATACTATATTCTGACTTTTTCGACATACTATACTATGACTTTTTTTCAACTTTTTTCAACAAACTATATTTTGACTTTTTTCAACATACTATACTATGACTTTTTTAACACTTTTTTCAACATACTATATTTTGATTTTTTTTTCGACATACTATAAGTAAGACTTTTTTTTATTTTATCAACATACTATACTATGACTTTTTTTCAACTTTTTTCCACATACTATACTATGACTCTTTCGACATACTATACAATGACGTTTTTTATACTTTTTTCAACATACTATACTATGACTTTTTTTAACTTTTTTCAACATATTACACGATGACTCCTTTCGACATACAATACTGACTTTTTTTTTTAAACATACTTTATTCAGACTTCTTTCGACATCCTATACTATGACTTTTGTCACTTTTATAAACATACTATATTCTGACTTTTTCGACATACTATACTATGACTTTTTTTCAACTTTTTTCAACAAACTATATTTTGACTTTTTTCAACATACTATACTATGACTTTTTTAACACTTTTTTCAACATACTATATTTTGATTTTTTTTCGACATACTATAAGTAAGACTTTTTTTTATTTTATCAACATACTATACTATGACTTTTTTTCAACTTTTTTCCACATACTATACTATGACTCTTTCGACATACTATACAATGACGTTTTTTATACTTTTTTCAACATACTATACTATGACTTTTTTTTTTAATTTTTTTTCAACATATTACACGATGACTCCTTTCGACATACAATACTGACTTTTTTTTTTTTAAACATACTTTATTCAGACTTCTTTCGACATCCTATACTATGACTTTTGTCACTTTTATAAACATACTATATTCTGACTTTTTCGACATACTATACTATGACTTTTTTTCAACTTTTTTCAACAAACTATATTTTGACTTTTTTCAACATACTATACTATGACTTTTTTAACACTTTTTTCAACATACTATATTTTGATTTTTTTTCGACATACTATAAGTAAGACTTTTTTTTATTTTATCAACATACTATACTATGACTTTTTTTCAACTTTTTTCCACATACTATACTATGACTCTTTCGACATACTATACAATGACGTTTTTTATACTTTTTTCAACATACTATACTATGACTTTTTTTAACTTTTTTCAACATATTACACGATGACTCCTTTCGACATACAATACTGACTTTTTTTTTTAAACATACTTTATTCAGACTTCTTTCGACATCCTATACTATGACTTTTGTCACTTTTATAAACATACTATATTCTGACTTTTTCGACATACTATACTATGACTTTTTTTCAACTTTTTTCAACAAACTATATTTTGACTTTTTTTCAACATACTATACTATGACTTTTTTAACACTTTTTTCAACATACTATATTTTGATTTTTTTTTCGACATACTATAAGTAAGACTTTTTTTTATTTTATCAACATACTATACTATGACTTTTTTTCAACTTTTTTCCACATACTATACTATGACTCTTTCGACATACTATACAATGACGTTTTTTATACTTTTTTCAACATACTATACTATGACTTTTTTTAACTTTTTTCAACATATTACACGATGACTCCTTTCGACATACAATACTGACTTTTTTTTTTAAACATACTTTATTCAGACTTCTTTCGACATCCTATACTATGACTTTTGTCACTTTTATAAACATACTATATTCTGACTTTTTCGACATACTATACTATGACTTTTTTAACACTTTTTTCAACATACTATATTTTGATTTTTTTTCGACATACTATACTATGACTTTTTTAACACTTTTTTCAACATACTATATTTAGATTTTTTTTCGACATACTATAAGTAAGACTTTTTTTTTTTTATTTTATCAACATACTATACTATGACTTTTTTTCAACTTTTTTCCACATACTATACTATGACTCTTTCGACATACTATACAATGACGTTTTTTATACTTTTTTCAACATACTATACTATGACTTTTTTTAACTTTTTTCAACATATTACACGATGACTCCTTTCGACATACAATACTGACTTTTTTTTTTAAACATACTTTATTCAGACTTCTTTCGACATCCTATACTATGACTTTTGTCACTTTTATAAACATACTATATTCTGACTTTTTCGACATACTATACTATGACTTTTTTTCAACTTTTTTCAACAAACTATATTTTGACTTTTTTCAACATACTATACTATGACTTTTTTAACACTTTTTTCAACATACTATATTTTGATTTTTTTTTCGACATACATACTATAAGTAAGACTTTTTTTTATTTTATCAACATACTATACTATGACTTTTTTTCAACTTTTTTCCACATACTATACTATGACTCTTTCGACATACTATACAATGACGTTTTTTATACTTTTTTCAACATACTATACTATGACTTTTTTTAACTTTTTTTTTCAACATATTACACGATGACTCCTTTCGACATACAATACTGACTTTTTTTTTTTTTTAAACATACTTTATTCAGACTTCTTTCGACATCCTATACTATGACTTTTGTCACTTTTATAAACATACTATATTCTGACTTTTTCGACATACTATACTATGACTTTTTTTCAACTTTTTTCAACAAACTATATTTTGACTTTTTTCAACATACTATACTATGACTTTTTTAACACTTTTTTCAACATACTATATTTTGATTTTTTTTCGACATACTATAAGTAAGACTTTTTTTTATTTTATCAACATACTATACTATGACTTTTTTTCAACTTTTTTCCACATACTATACTATGACTCTTTCGACATACTATACAATGACGTTTTTTATACTTTTTTCAACATACTATACTATGACTTTTTTTAACTTTTTTCAACATATTACACGATGACTCCTTTCGACATACAATACTGACTTTTTTTTTTTAAACATACTTTATTCAGACTTCTTTCGACATCCTATACTATGACTTTTGTCACTTTTATAAACATACTATATTCTGACTTTTTCGACATACTATACTATGACTTTTTTTCAACTTTTTTCAACAAACTATATTTTGACTTTTTTCAACATACTATACTATGACTTTTTTAACACTTTTTTCAACATACTATATTTTGATTTTTTTTTCGACATACTATAAGTAAGACTTTTTTTTATTTTATCAACATACTATACTATGACTTTTTTTCAACTTTTTTCCACATACTATACTATGACTCTTTCGACATACTATACAATGACGTTTTTTATACTTTTTTCAACATACTATACTATGACTTTTTTTTAACTTTTTCAACATATTACACGATGACTCCTTTCGACATACAATACTGACTTTTTTTTTAAACATACTTTATTCAGACTTCTTTCGACATCCTATACTATGACTTTTGTCACTTTTATAAACATACTATATTCTGACTTTTTCGACATACTATACTATGATTTTTTTTTTTTCAACTTTTTTCAACAAACTATATTTTGACTTTTTTCAACATACTATACTATGACTTTTTTAACACTTTTTTCAACATACTATATTTTGATTTTTTTTCGACATACTATAAGTAAGACTTTTTTTTATTTTATCAACATACTATACTATGACTTTTTTTCAACTTTTTTCCACATACTATACTATGACTCTTTCGACATACTATACAATGACGTTTTTTATACTTTTTTCAACATACTATACTATGACTTTTTTTAACTTTTTTCAACATATTACACGATGACTCCTTTCGACATACAATACTGACTTTTTTTTTTAAACATACTTTATTCAGACTTCTTTCGACCCTATACTATGACTTTTGTCACTTTTATAAACATACTATATTCTGACTTTTTCGACATACTATACTATGACTTTTTTTCAACTTTTTTCAACAAACTATATTTTGACTTTTTTCAACATACTATACTATGACTTTTTTAACACTTTTTTCAACATACTATATTTTGATTTTTTTTCGACATACTATAAGTAAGACTTTTTTTTATTTTATCAACATACTATACTATGACTTTTTTTCAACTTTTTTCCACATACTATACTATGACTCTTTCGACATACTATACAATGACGTTTTTTATACTTTTTTCAACATACTATACTATGACTTTTTTTAACTTTTTTCAACATATTACACGATGACTCCTTTCGACATACAATACTGACTTTTTTTTTAAACATACTTTATTCAGACTTCTTTCGACATCCTATACTATGACTTTTGTCACTTTTATAAACATACTATATTCTGACTTCTTTCGACATCCTATACTATGACTTTTGTCACTTTTTTCAACAAACTATATTTTGACTTTTTTCAACATACTATACTATGACTTTTTTAACACTTTTTTCAACATACTATATTTTGATTTTTTTTTCGACATACTATAAGTAAGACTTTTTTTTATTTTATCAACATACTATACTATGACTTTTTTTCAACTTTTTTCCACATACTATACTATGACTCTTTCGACATACTATACAATGACGTTTTTTATACTTTTTTCAACATACTATACTATGACTTTTTTTAACTTTTTTCAACATATTACACGATGACTCCTTTCGACATACAATACTGACTTTTTTTTTAAACATACTTTATTCAGACTTCTTTCGACATCCTATACTATGACTTTTGTCACTTTTATAAACATACTATATTCTGACTTTTTCGACATACTATACTATGACTTTTTTTCAACTTTTTTCAACAAACTATATTTTGACTTTTTTCAACATACTATACTATGACTTTTTTAACACTTTTTTCAACATACTATATTTTGACTTTTTTCAACATACTATAAGTAAGACTTTTTTTTATTTTATCAACATACTATACTATGACTTTTTTTCAACTTTTTTCCACATACTATACTATGACTCTTTCGACATACTATACAATGACGTTTTTTATACTTTTTTCAACATACTATACTATGACTTTTTTTTAACTTTTTTCAACATATTACACGATGACTCCTTTCGACATACAATACTGATTTTTTTTTTTTAAACATACTTTATTCAGACTTCTTTCGACATCCTATACTATGACTTTTGTCACTTTTATAAACATACTATATTCTGACTTTTTCGACATACTATACTATGACTTTTTTTCAACTTTTTTCAACAAACTATATTTTGACTTTTTTCAACATACTATACTATGACTTTTTTAACACTTTTTTCAACATACTATATTTTGATTTTTTTCGACATACTATAAGTAAGACTTTTTTTATTTTATCAACATACTATACTATGACATACTATTTTTTCAACTTTTTTCCACATACTATACTATGACTCTTTCGACATACTATACAATGACGTTTTTTATACTTTTTTCAACATACTATACTATGACTTTTTTTAACTTTTTTCAACATATTACACGATGACTCCTTTCGACATACAATACTGACTTTTTTTTTTTAAACATACTTTATTCAGACTTCTTTCGACATCCTATACTATGACTTTTGTCACTTTTATAAACATACTATATTCTGACTTTTTCGACATACTATACTATGACTTTTTTTCAACTTTTTTCAACAAACTATATTTTGACTTTTTTCAACATACTATACTATGACTTTTTTAACACTTTTTTCAACATACTATATTTTGATTTTTTTTCGACATACTATAAGTAAGACTTTTTTTATTTTATCAACATACTATACTATGACTTTTTTTCAACTTTTTTCCACATACTATACTATGACTCTTTCGACATACTATACAATGACGTTTTTTATACTTTTTTCAACATACTATACTATGACTTTTTTTTAACTTTTTTTTTCAACATATTACACGATGACTCCTTTCGACATACAATACTGACTTTTTTTTTTTAAACATACTTTATTCAGACTTCTTTCGACATCCTATACTATGACTTTTGTCACTTTTATAAACATACTATATTCTGACTTTTTCGACATACTATACTATGACTTTTTTTCAACTTTTTTCAACAAACTATATTTTGACTTTTTTCAACATACTATACTATGACTTTTTTAACACTTTTTTCAACATACTATATTTTGATTTTTTTTTCGACATACTATAAGTAAGACTTTTTTTTATTTTATCAACATACTATACTATGACTTTTTTTCAACTTTTTTCCACATACTATACTATGACTCTTTCGACATACTATACAATGACGTTTTTTATACTTTTTTCAACATACTATACTATGACTTTTTTTTAATTATTTTTTTCAACATATTACACGATGACTCCTTTCGACATACAATACTGACTTTTTTAAACATACTTTATTCAGACTTCTTTCGACATCCTATACTATGACTTTTGTCACTTTTATAAACATACTATATTCTGACTTTTTCGACATACTATACTATGACTTTTTTTCAACTTTTTTCAACAAACTATATTTTGACTTTTTCAACATACTATACTATGACTTTTTTAACACTTTTTTCAACATACTATATTTTGATTTTTTTTTCGACATACTATAAGTAAGACTTTTTTTTATTTTATCAACATACTATACTATGACTTTTTTTCAACTTTTTTCCACATACTATACTATGACTCTTTCGACATACTATACAATGACGTTTTTTATACTTTTTTCAACATACTATACTATGACTTTTTTTTAACTTTTTTCAACATATTACACGATGACTCCTTTCGACATACAATACTGACTTTTTTTTTTAAACATACTTTATTCAGACTTCTTTCGACATCCTATACTATGACTTTTGTCACTTTTATAAACATACTATATTCTGACTTTTTCGACATACTATACTATGACTTTTTTTCAACTTTTTTCAACAAACTATATTTTGACTTTTTTCAACATACTATACTATGACTTTTTTAACACTTTTTTCAACATACTATATTTTGATTTTTTTTCGACATACTATAAGTAAGACTTTTTTTTTTTTATTTTATCAACATACTATACTATGACTTTTTTTCAACTTTTTTCCACATACTATACTATGACTCTTTCGACATACTATACAATGACGTTTTTTATACTTTTTTCAACATACTATACTATGACTTTTTTTAACTTTTTTCAACATATTACACGATGACTCCTTTCGACATACAATACTGACTTTTTTTTTAAACATACTTTATTCAGACTTCTTTCGACATCCTATACTATGACTTTTGTCACTTTTATAAACATACTATATTCTGACTTTTTCGACATACTATACTATGACTTTTTTTCAACTTTTTTCAACAAACTATATTTTGACTTTTTTCAACATACTATACTATGACTTTTTTAACACTTTTTTCAACATACTATATTTTGATTTTTTTTCGACATACTATAAGTAAGACTTTTTTTTATTTTATCAACATACTATACTATGACTTTTTTTCAACTTTTTTCCACATACTATACTATGACTCTTTCGACATACTATACAATGACGTTTTTTATACTTTTTTTTTTATACTTTTTTTTTTTTCAACATACTATACTATGACTTTTTTTTAACTTTTTTCAACATATTACACGATGACTCCTTTCGACATACAATACTGACATACAATTTTTTTAAACATACTTTATTCAGACTTCTTTCGACATCCTATACTATGACTTTTGTCACTTTTATAAACATACTATATTCTGACTTTTTCGACATACTATACTATGACTTTTTTTCAACTTTTTTCAACAAACTATATTTTGACTTTTTTCAACATACTATACTATGACTTTTTTAACACTTTTTTCAACATACTATATTTTGATTTTTTTTTCGACATACTATAAGTAAGACTTTTTTTTATTTTATCAACATACTATACTATGACTTTTTTTCAACTTTTTTCCACATACTATACTATGACTCTTTCGACATACTATACAATGACGTTTTTTATACTTTTTTCAACATACTATACTATGACTTTTTTTAACTTTTTTCAACATATTACACGATGACTCCTTTCGACATACAATACTGACTTTTTTTTTTTTTTAAACATACTTTATTCAGACTTCTTTCGACATCCTATACTATGACTTTTGTCACTTTTATAAACATACTATATTCTGACTTTTTCGACATACTATACTATGACTTTTTTTCAACTTTTTTCAACAAACTATATTTTGACTTTTTTCAACATACTATACTATGACTTTTTTAACACTTTTTTCAACATACTATATTTTGATTTTTTTTTTCGACATACTATAAGTAAGACTTTTTTTTATTTTATCAACATACTATACTATGACTTTTTTTCAACTTTTTTCCACATACTATACTATGACTCTTTCGACATACTATACAAACGTTTTTTATACTTTTTTCAACATACTATACTATGACTTTTTTTTAACTTTTTTCAACATATTACACGATGACTCCTTTCGACATACAATACTGACTTTTTTTTTAAACATACATTATTCAGACTTCTTTCGACATCCTATACTATGACTTTTGTCACTTTTATAAACATACTATATTCTGACTTTTTCGACATACTATACTATGACTTTTTTTCAACTTTTTTCAACAAACTATATTTTGACTTTTTTCAACATACTATACTATGACTTTTTTAACACTTTTTTCAACATACTATATTTTGATTTTTTTTCGACATACTATAAGTAAGACTTTTTTTTATTTTATCAACATACTATACTATGACTTTTTTTCAACTTTTTTCCACATACTATACTATGACTCTTTCGACATACTATACAATGACGTTTTTTATACTTTTTTCAACATACTATACTATGACTTTTTTTTTTAACTTTTTTCAACATATTACACGATGACTCCTTTCGACATACAATACTGACTTTTTTTTAAACATACTTTATTCAGACTTCTTTCGACATCCTATACTATGACTTTTGTCACTTTTATAAACATACTATATTCTGACTTTTTCGACATACTATACTATGACTTTTTTTCAACTTTTTTCAACAAACTATATTTTGACTTTTTTCAACATACTATACTATGACTTTTTTAACACTTTTTTCAACATACTATATTTTGATTTTTTTTTTCGACATACTATAAGTAAGACTTTTTTTTATTTTATCAACATACTATACTATGACTTTTTTTCAACTTTTTTCCACATACTATACTATGACTCTTTCGACATACTATACAATGACGTTTTTTATACTTTTTTCAACATACTATACTATGACTTTTTTTTAACTTTTTTCAACATATTACACGATGACTCCTTTCGACATACAATACTGACTTTTTTTTTAAACATACTTTATTCAGACTTCTTTCGACATCCTATACTATGACTTTTGTCACTTTTATAAACATACTATATTCTGACTTTTTCGACATACTATACTATGACTTTTTTTCAACTTTTTTCAACAAACTATATTTTTTTTTTCAACATACTATACTATGACTTTTTTAACACTTTTTTCAACATACTATATTTTGATTTTTTTTTCGACATACTATAAGTAAGACTTTTTTTTTTATTTTATCAACATACTATACTATGACTTTTTTTCAACTTTTTTCCACATACTATACTATGACTCTTTCGACATACTATACAATGACGTTTTTTATACTTTTTTCAACATACTATACTATGACTTTTTTTAACTTTTTTCAACATATTACACGATGACTCCTTTCGACATACAATACTGACTTTTTTTTTTAAACATACTTTATTCAGACTTCTTTCGACATCCTATACTATGACTTTTGTCACTTTTATAAACATACTATATTCTGACTTTTTCGACATACTATACTATGACTTTTTTTCAACTTTTTTCAACAAATATTTTGACTTTTTTCAACATACTATACTATGACTTTTTTAACACTTTTTTCAACATACTATATTTTGATTTTTTTTCGACATACTATAAGTAAGACTTTTTTTTATTTTATCAACATACTATACTATGACTTTTTTTCAACTTTTTTCCACATACTATACTATGACTCTTTCGACATACTATACAATGACGTTTTTTATACTTTTTTCAACATACTATACTATGACTTTTTTTTAACTTTTTTCAACATATTACACGATGACTCCTTTCGACATACAATACTGACTTTTTTTTTAAACATACTTTATTCAGACTTCTTTCGACATCCTATACTATGACTTTTGTCACTTTTATAAACATACTATATTCTGACTTTTTCGACATACTATACTATGACTTTTTTTCAACTTTTTTCAACAAACTATATTTTGACTTTTTTCAACATACTATACTATGACTTTTTTAACACTTTTTTCAACATACTATATTTTGATTTTTTTTCGACATACTATAAGTAAGACTTTTTTTTATTTTATCAACATACTATACTATGACTTTTTTTCAACTTTTTTCCACATACTATACTATGACTCTTTCGACATACTATACAATGACGTTTTTTATACTTTTTTCAACATACTATACTATGACTTTTTTTTAACTTTTTTCAACATATTACACGATGACTCCTTTCGACATACAATACTGACTTTTTTTTTAAACATACTTTATTCAGACTTCTTTCGACATCCTATACTATGACTTTTGTCACTTTTATAAACATACTATATTCTGACTTTTTCGACATACTATACTATGACTTTTTTTCAACTTTTTTCAACAAACTATATTTTGACTTTTTTCAACATACTATACTATGACTTTTTTAACACTTTTTTCAACATACTATATTTTGATTTTTTTTCGACATACTATAAGTAAGACTTTTTTTTATTTTATCAACATACTATACTATGACTTTTTTTCAACTTTTTTCCACATACTATGACTCTTTCGACATACTATACAATGACGTTTTTTATACTTTTTTCAACATACTATACTATGACTTTTTTTTAACTTTTTTCAACATGGCGGCTGTGGCACATGAGGTAGAGCGCTTGTCCCGTAACCACAAGGTTGGTGGTTCAAACCCCTCTACCGGCAACATGCCGAGGTGTCCTTGAGCAAGACACCTAACCCAAAGTGGCTTTCATTGCAGCCCACTGCTCCTCCGGGATGGGTTAAATGCAGAGAAATAATTTCCCCATTGTGGGACTAATAAAGGATTGATTATTATTATTATTATTATTATATTACACGATGACTCCTTTCGACATACAATACTGACTTTTTTTTTAAACATACTTTATTCAGACTTCTTTCGACATCCTATACTATGACTTTTGTCACTTTTATAAACATACTATATTCTGACTTTTTCGACATACTATACTATGACTTTTTTTCAACTTTTTTCAACAAACTATATTTTGACTTTTTTCAACATACTATACTATGACTTTTTTAACACTTTTTTCAACATACTATATTTTGATTTTTTTTTCGACATACTATAAGTAAGACTTTTTTTTATTTTATCAACATACTATACTATGACTTTTTTTCAACTTTTTTCCACATACTATACTATGACTCTTTCGACATACTATACAATGACGTTTTTTATACTTTTTTCAACATACTATACTATGACTTTTTTTAACTTTTTTCAACATATTACACGATGACTCCTTTCGACATACAATACTGACTTTTTTTTTTTAAACATACTTTATTCAGACTTCTTTCGACATCCTATACTATGACTTTTGTCACTTTTATAAACATACTATATTCTGACTTTTTCGACATACTATACTATGACTTTTTTTCAACTTTTTTCAACAAACTATATTTTGACTTTTTTCAACATACTATACTATGACTTTTTTAACACTTTTTTCAACATACTATATTTTGATTTTTTTTCGACATACTACTATAAGTAAGACTTTTTTTATTTTATCAACATACTATACTATGACTTTTTTTCAACTTTTTTCCACATACTATACTATGACTCTTTCGACATACTATACAATGACGTTTTTTATACTTTTTTCAACATACTATACTATGACTTTTTTTAACTTTTTTCAACATATTACACGATGACTCCTTTCGACATACAATACTGACTTTTTTTTTTAAACATACTTTATTCAGACTTCTTTCGACATCCTATACTATGACTTTTGTCACTTTTATAAACATACTATATTCTGACTTTTTCGACATACTATACTATGACTTTTTTTCAACTTTTTTCAACAAACTATATTTTGACTTTTTTCAACATACTATACTATGACTTTTTTAACACTTTTTTCAACATACTATATTTTGATTTTTTTTCGACATACTATAAGTAAGACTTTTTTTTATTTTATCAACATACTATACTATGACTTTTTTTCAACTTTTTTCCACATACTATACTATGACTCTTTCGACATACTATACAATGACGTTTTTTATACTTTTTTCAACATACTATACTATGACTTTTTTTAACTTTTTTCAACATATTACACGATGACTCCTTTCGACATACAATACTGACTTTTTTTTTAAACATACTTTATTCAGACTTCTTTCGACATCCTATACTATGACTTTTGTCACTTTTATAAACATACTATATTCTGACTTTTTCGACATACTATACTATGACTTTTTTTCAACTTTTTTCAACAAACTATATTTTGACTTTTTTCAACATACTATACTATGACTTTTTTAACACTTTTTTCAACATACTATATTTTGATTTTTTTTTCGACATACTATAAGTAAGACTTTTTTTTATTTTATCAACATACTATACTATGACTTTTTTTCAACTTTTTTCCACATACTATACTATGACTCTTTCGACATACTATACAATGACGTTTTTTATACTTTTTTCAACATACTATACTATGACTTTTTTTTAACTTTTCAACATATTACACGATGACTCCTTTCGACATACAATACTGACTTTTTTTTTTAAACATACTTTATTCAGACTTCTTTCGACATCCTATACTATGACTTTTGTCACTTTTATAAACATACTATATTCTGACTTTTTCGACATACTATACTATGACTTTTTTTCAACTTTTTTCAACAAACTATATTTTGACTTTTTTCAACATACTATACTATGACTTTTTTAACACTTTTTTCAACATACTATATTTTGATTTTTTTTCGACATACTATAAGTAAGACTTTTTTTATTTTATCAACATACTATACTATGACTTTTTTTCAACTTTTTTCCACATACTATACTATGACTCTTTCGACATACTATACAATGACGTTTTTTATACTTTTTTCAACATACTATACTATGACTTTTTTTAACTTTTTTCAACATATTACACGATGACTCCTTTCGACATACAATACTGACTTTTTTTTTTTAAACATACTTTATTCAGACTTCTTTCGACATCCTATACTATGACTTTTGTCACTTTTATAAACATACTATATTCTGACTTTTTCGACATACTATACTATGACTTTTTTTCAACTTTTTTCAACAAACTATATTTTGACTTTTTTCAACATACTATACTATGACTTTTTTAACACTTTTTTCAACATACTATATTTTGATTTTTTTTTTCGACATACTATAAGTAAGACTTTTTTTTATTTTATCAACATACTATACTATGACTTTTTTTCAACTTTTTTCCACATACTATACTATGACTCTTTCGACATACTATACAATGACGTTTTTTATACTTTTTTCAACATACTATACTATGACTTTTTTTAACTTTTTTCAACATATTACACGATGACTCCTTTCGACATACAATACTGACTTTTTTTTTACACTTTTTTAAACATACTTTATTCAGACTTCTTTCGACATCCTATACTATGACTTTTGTCACTTTTATAAACATACTATATTCTGACTTTTTCGACATACTATACTATGACTTTTTTTAAACACTTTTTTTACTATATTTTGACTTTTTTCAACATACTTTTAAGACTTTTTTTTTATTTTATCAACATACTATATTTTGATTTTTTTTCGACATACTTTTTTACACTTTCAACATACGACACTATGACTTTTTATCAACATACTATACTATGACTTTTTAACACTTTTTTCAACATACTATATACTTTTTTGATTTTTTTTCGACATACTATACTATGACGTTTTTTTCCTTTTTTCAACATACTATATTATGACTTTTATAATGACATACTATACTATGACTATGACTTTTGTCAACTATTTTCGACATAAAATACTATGACTTTTTTCAACATACTATATTCTGACTTTTTTCAACTAAGACTTTTATTTTTATTTTATCAACATACAATACTATGACTTTTTTTCGACATACTATTCTGACTTTTTTTACACTTTTTTCAACATACTACACTATGACTTATTTCAACATACTATACTATGACTTTTTAAACACTTTTTTCAACATACTATATTTTGACTTTTTTCGACATTTTACTAAGGATTTTTTTTTATTTTATCAACATACTATACTATGACTTTTTTACATACTTTATTCTTTGACTTACTTTCGACATACATATATACTATGACTTTTTTCAACTTTTTTCAACATACTATACTATGACTGACTATTTTTCGACATACTATACTATGACTTTTTTTCAACTTTTTTCAACATACTATATTTTGACTTTTTTCAACATACTATACTATGACTTTTTTAACACTTTTTTCAACATACTATATTTTGATTTTTTTTCGACATACTATAAGTAAGACTTTTTTTTTTTATTTTATCAACATACTATACTATGACTTTTTTTCAACTTTTTTCCACATACTATACTATGACTCTTTCGACATACTATACAATGACGTTTTTTATACTTTTTTCAACATACTATACTATGACTTTTTTTAACTTTTTTCAACATATTACACGATGACTCCTTTCGACATACAATACTGACTTTTTTTTTTTTAAACATACTTTATTCAGACTTCTTTCGACATCCTATACTATGACTTTTGTCACTTTTATAAACATACTATATTCTGACTTTTTCGACATACTATACTATGACTTTTTTTCAACTTTTTTCAACAAACTATATTTTGACTTTTTTCAACATACTATACTATGACTTTTTTAACACTTTTTTCAACATACTATATTTAGATTTTTTTTCGACATACTATAAGTAAGACTTTTTTTTATTTTATCAACATACTATACTATGACTTTTTTTCAACTTTTTTTTCCACATACTATACTATGACTCTTTCGACATACTATACAATGACGTTTTTTATACTTTTTTCAACATACTATACTATGACTTTTTTTAAACTTTTTTCAACATATTACACGATGACTCCTTTCGACATACAATACTGACTTTTTTTACACTTTTTTAAACATACTTTATTCAGACTTCTTTCGACATACTATACTATGACTTTTGTCACTTTTATAAACATACTATATTCTGACTTTTTCGACATACTATAATATGACCTTTTAAACACTTTTTTCAACAAACTATATTTTGACTTTTTTCGACATACTTTGATAAGACTTTTATTTTTATTTTATCAACATACAATACTATGACTTTTTTTCGACATACTATTCTATGACTTCTTTTACACTTTCAACATACGACACTATGACTTTTTTCGACATACTATACCATGACTTTTTAACACTTTCTTCAACATACTATACGACTTTTTGTCGACTTTTTCGACATACAATACTATGACGATTTTTTTTTTCAACATACTATATTCTGCCTTTTATAATGACATACTATACTATGACCTTTTGTCAACTATTTTCGACATAAAATACTATGACTTTTTTCAACATACTATATTCTGACTTTTTTCAACTAAGACTTTTTTTTTATTTTATCAACATACAATACTATGACTTTTTTTCGACATACTATTCTGACTTCTTTTACACTTTCTTCAACATACTACACTATGACTTATTTCAACATACTATACTATGACTTTTTAAACACTTTTTTCAACATACTATATTTTGACTTTTTTCGACATACTTTACTAAGACTTTTTTTTATTTTATCAACATACTATACTATGACTTTTTTTCAACTTTTTTCAACATACTATCCTATGACTCTTTTCGATATACTATACTATGACTTATTTCAACATACTATATACTGTACTATGACTTTTTTAACACTTTTATCAACATTACTATGACCTTTTTCAACTTTTTCAACATACTATACTATGACAACTTTTTTTTATTTTGACTTTTTTCAACATACTATACTATGACTTTTTTAACATACTATATTTAGATTTTTTTTCGACATACTATAAGTAAGACTTTTTTTTATTTTATCAACATACTATACTATGACTTTTTTTCAACTTTTTTCCACATACTATACTATGACTCTTTCGACATACTATACAATGACGTTTTTTATACTTTTTTCAACATACTATACTATGACTTTTTTTTAACTTTTTCAACATAAACGATGACTTTATACAATACTGACTTTTTTTTTTAAACATACTTTATTCAGACTTCTTTCGACATCCTATACTATGACTTTTGTCACTTTTATAAACATACTATATTCTGACTTTTTCGACATACTATACTATGACTTTTTTTCAACTTTTTTCAACAAACTATATTTTGACTTTTTTCAACATACTATACTATGACTTTTTTAACACTTTTTTCAACATACTATATTTTGATTTTTTTTCGACATACTATAAGTAAGACTTTTTTTTATTTTATCAACATACTATACTATGACTTTTTTTCAACTTTTTTCCACATACTATACTATGACTCTTTCGACATACTATACAATGACGTTTTTTATACTTTTTTCAACATACTATACTATGACTTTTTTTAACTTTTTTCAACATATTACACGATGACTCCTTTCGACATACAATACTGACTTTTTTTTTTTTTTTTAAACATACTTTATTCAGACTTCTTTCGACATCCTATACTATGACTTTTGTCACTTTTATAAACATACTATATTCTGACTTTTTCGACATACTATACTATGACTTTTTTTCAACTTTTTTCAACAAACTATATTTTGACTTTTTTCAACATACTATACTATGACTTTTTTAACACTTTTTTCAACATACTATATTTTGATTTTTTTTTCGACATACTATAAGTAAGACTTTTTTTTTTATTTTATCAACATACTATACTATGACTTTTTTTCAACTTTTTTCCACATACTATACTATGACTCTTTCGACATACTATACAATGACGTTTTTTATACTTTTTTCAACATACTATACTATGACTTTTTTTTAACTTTTTTCAACATATTACACTGACTCCTTTCGACATACAATACTGACTTTTTTTTTAAACATACTTTATTCAGACTTCTTTCGACATCCTATACTATGACTTTTGTCACTTTTATAAACATACTATATTCTGACTTTTTCGACATACTATACTATGACTTTTTTCAACTTTTTTCAACAAACTATATTTTGACTTTTTTCAACATACTATACTATGACTTTTTTAACACTTTTTTCAACATACTATATTTTGATTTTTTTTCGACATACTATAAGTAAGACTTTTTTTTATTTTATCAACATACTATACTATGACTTTTTTTCAACTTTTTTCCACATACTATACTATGACTCTTTCGACATACTATACAATGACGTTTTTTATACTTTTTTCAACATACTATACTATGACTTTTTTTAACTTTTTTCAACATATTACACGATGACTCCTTTCGACATACAATACTGACTTTTTTTTTAAACATACTTTATTCAGACTTCTTTCGACATCCTATACTATGACTTTTGTCACTTTTATAAACATACTATATTCTGACTTTTTCGACATACTATACTATGACTTTTTTTCAACTTTTTTCAACAAACTATATTTTGACTTTTTTCAACATACTATACTATGACTTTTTTAACACTTTTTTCAACATACTATATTTTGATTTTTTTTCGACATACTATAAGTAAGACTTTTTTTTATTTTATCAACATACTATACTATGACTTTTTTTCAACTTTTTTCCACATACTATACTATGACTCTTTCGACATACTATACAATGACGTTTTTTATACTTTTTTCAACATACTATACTATGACTTTTTTTTTGAGGTAACTTTTTTTAACCACAAGGTTGGTGGTTCATATTACACTTGAGCAAGACACCTTCCCCGGGCGCTTCATTGCATACCCACTGCTCCTCCGGGATGGGTTAAAATAATTTCCAACATGGGACTAATAAAGGATTGATTATTATTATTATTATTATTTATTACACGATGACTCCTTTCGACATACAATACTGACTTTTTTTTAAACATACTTTATTCAGACTTCTTTCGACATCCTATACTATGACTTTTGTCACTTTTATAAACATACTATATTCTGACTTTTTCGACATACTATACTATGACTTTTTTTCAACTTTTTTCAACAAACTATATTTTGACTTTTTTCAACATACTATACTATGACTTTTTTAACACTTTTTTCAACATACTATATTTTGATTTTTTTTCGACATACTATAAGTAAGACTTTTTTTTATTTTATCAACATACTATACTATGACTTTTTTTCAACTTTTTTCCACATACTATACTATGACTCTTTCGACATACTATACAATGACGTTTTTTATACTTTTTTCAACATACTATACTATGACTTTTTTTAACTTTTTTCAACATGGCGGCTGTGGCACATGAGGTAGAGCGCTTGTCCCGTAACCACAAGGTTGGTGGTTCAAACCCCTCTACCGGCAACATGCCGAGGTGTCCTTGAGCAAGACACCTAACCCAAAGTGGCTCCCCGGGCGCTTCATTGCAGCCCACGGGATGGGTTAAATGCAGAGAAATAATTTCCCCATTGTGGGACTAATAAAGGATTGATTATTATTATTATTATTATTATATTACACGATGACTCCTTTCGACATACAATACTGACTTTTTTTTTAAACATACTTTATTCAGACTTCTTTCGACATCCTATACTATGACTTTTGTCACTTTTATAAACATACTATATTCTGACTTTTTCGACATACTATACTATGACTTTTTTTCAACTTTTTTCAACAAACTATATTTTGACTTTTTTCAACATACTATACTATGACTTTTTTAACACTTTTTTCAACATACTATATTTTGATTTTTTTTCGACATACTATAAGTAAGACTTTTTTTTATTTTATCAACATACTATACTATGACTTTTTTTCAACTTTTTTCCACATACTATACTATGACTCTTTCGACATACTATACAATGACGTTTTTTATACTTTTTTCAACATACTATACTATGACTTTTTTTAACTTTTTTCAACATATTACACGATGACTCCTTTCGACATACAATACTGACTTTTTTTTTAAACATACTTTATTCAGACTTCTTTCGACATCCTATACTATGACTTTTGTCACTTTTATAAACATACTATATTCTGACTTTTTCGACATACTATACTATGACTTTTTTTCAACTTTTTTCAACAAACTATATTTTGACTTTTTTCAACATACTATACTATGACTTTTTTAACACTTTTTTCAACATACTATATTTTGATTTTTTTTCGACATACTATAAGTAAGACTTTTTTTATTTTATCAACATACTATACTATGACTTTTTTTCAACTTTTTTCCACATACTATACTATGACTCTTTCGACATACTATACAATGCGTTTTTTATACTTTTTTTTTTATACTTTTTTCAACATACTATACTATGACTTTTTTTTAACTTTTTTCAACATATTACACGATGACTCCTTTCGACATACAATACTACTTTTTTTTTTTTTTTTAAACATACTTTATTCAGACTTCTTTCGACATCCTATACTATGACTTTTGTCACTTTTATAAACATACTATATTCTGACTTTTTCGACATACTATACTATGACTTTTTTTCAACTTTTTTCAACAAACTATATTTTGACTTTTTTCAACATACTATACTATGACTTTTTTAACACTTTTTTCAACATACTATATTTTGATTTTTTTTCGACATACTATAAGTAAGACTTTTTTTATTTTATCAACATACTATACTATGACTTTTTTTCAACTTTTTTCCACATACTATACTATGACTCTTTCGACATACTATACAATGACGTTTTTTATACTTTTTTCAACATACTATACTATGACTTTTTTTTAACTTTTTTCAACATATTACACGATGACTCCTTTCGACATACAATACTGACTTTTTTTTTTAAACATACTTTATTCAGACTTCTTTCGACATCCTATACTATGACTTTTGTCACTTTTATAAACATACTATATTCTGACTTTTTCGACATACTATACTATGACTTTTTTTCAACTTTTTTCAACAAACTATATTTTGACTTTTTTCAACATACTATACTATGACTTTTTTAACACTTTTTTCAACATACTATATTTTGATTTTTTTTTCGACATACTATAAGTAAGACTTTTTTTTATTTTATCAACATACTATACTATGACTTTTTTTCAACTTTTTTTCCACATACTATACTATGACTCTTTCGACATACTATACAATGACGTTTTTTATACTTTTTTCAACATACTATACTATGACTTTTTTTAACTTTTTTCAACATATTACACGATGACTCCTTTCGACATACAATACTGACTTTTTTTTTACACTTTTTTAAACATACTTTATTCAGACTTCTTTCGACATCCTATACTATGACTTTTGTCTATAAACATACTATATTCTGACTTTTTCGACATACTATACTATGACTTTTTTTCAACTTTTTTCAACAAACTATATTTTGACTTTTTTCAACATACTATACTATGACTTTTTTAACACTTTTTTCAACATACTATATTTTGATTTTTTTTCGACATACTATAAGTAAGACTTTTTTTTATTTTATCAACATACTATACTATGACTTTTTTTCAACTTTTTTCCACATACTATACTATGACTCTTTCGACATACTATACAATGACGTTTTTTATACTTTTTTCAACATACTATACTATGACTTTTTTTTAACTTTTTTCAACATATTACACGATGACTCCTTTCGACATACAATACTGACTTTTTTTTTTTTTAAACATACTTTATTCAGACTTCTTTCGACATCCTATACTATGACTTTTGTCACTTTTATAAACATACTATATTCTGACTTTTTCGACATACTATACTATGACTTTTTTTCAACTTTTTTCAACAAACTATATTTTGACTTTTTTCAACATACTATACTATGACTTTTTTAACACTTTTTTCAACAAACTATATTTTGACTTTTTTCAACATACTATAAGTAAGACTTTTTTTTATTTTATCAACATACTATACTATGACTTTTTTTCAACTTTTTTCCACATACTATACTATGACTCTTTCGACATACTATACAATGACGTTTTTTATACTTTTTTCAACATACTATACTATGACTTTTTTTTTAACTTTTTTCAACATATTACACGATGACTCCTTTCGACATACAATACTGACTTTTTTTTTTTTTTAAACATACTTTATTCAGACTTCTTTCGACATCCTATACTATGACTTTTGTCACTTTTATAAACATACTATATTCTGACTTTTTCGACATACTATACTATGACTTTTTTTCAACTTTTTTCAACAAACTATATTTTGACTTTTTTCAACATACTATACTATGACTTTTTTAACACTTTTTTCAACATACTATATTTTGATTTTTTTTCGACATACTATAAGTAAGACTTTTTTTTATTTTATCAACATACTATACTATGACTTTTTTTCAACTTTTTTCCACATACTATACTATGACTCTTTCGACATACTATACAATGACGTTTTTTATACTTTTTTCAACATACTATACTATGACTTTTTTTAACTTTTTCAACATATTACACGATGACTCCTTTCGACATACAATACTGACTTTTTTTTTACACTTTTTTAAACATACTTTATTCAGACTTCTTTCGACATACTATACTATGACTTTTGTCACTTTTATAAACATACTATATTCTGACTTTTTCGACATACTATAATATGACCTTTTAAACACTTTTTTCAACATACTATATTTTGACTTTTTTCGACATACTTTGATAAGACTTTTATTTTTATTTTATCAACATACAATACTATGACTTTTTTTCGACATACTATTCTATGCATTCTTTTACACTTTCAACATACGACACTATGACTTTTTATCGACATACTATACCATGACTTTTTAACACTTTCTTCAACATACTATATTCCGACTTTTTGTCGACTTTTTTTTTACTATGACTTTTTCCGATTTTTTTCAACATACTATATTCTGCCTTTTATAATGACATACTATACTATGACCTTTTGTCAACTATTTTCGACATAAAATACTATGACTTTTTTCAACATACTATATTCTGACTTTTTTCAACTAAGACTTTTATTTTTATTTTATCAACATACAATACTATGACTTTTTTTCGACATACTATTCTGACTTCTTTTACACTTTCTTCAACATACTACACTATGACTTATTTCAACATACTATACTATGACTTTTTAAACACTTTTTTCAACATACTATATTTTGACTTTTTTCGACATACTTTACTTTTTTTTATTTTATCAACATACTATACTATGACTTTTTTTCAACTTTTTTCAACATACTATACTATGACTTTTTTAAACATACTATACTATGACTTATTTCAACATACTATACTATGACTTTTGTCACTTTTATAAACATACTATACTATATGACTTTTTCAACATACTATACTATGACTTTTTTTCAACTTTTTTCAACAAACTATATTTTGACTTTTTTCAACATACTATACTATGACTTTTTTAACACTTTTTTCAACATACTATATTTAGATTTTTTTTCGACATACTATAATAAGACTTTTTTTATTTTATCAACATACTATACTATGACTTTTTTTCAACTTTTTTACATACTATACTATGACTCTTTCGACATACTATACAATGACGTTTTTTATACTTTTTTCAACATACTATACTATTTTTTCAAACTTTTTTCAACATATTACACGATGACTCCTTTCGACATACAATACTGACTTTTTTTTTTTTTTTAAACATACTTTATTCAGACTTCTTTCGACATCCTATACTATGACTTTTGTCACTTTTATAAACATACTATATTCTGACTTTTTCGACATACTATACTATGACTTTTTTTCAACTTTTTTCAACAAACTATATTTTGACTTTTTTCAACATACTATACTATGACTTTTTTAACACTTTTTTCAACATACTATATTTTGATTTTTTTTTCGACATACTATAAGTAAGACTTTTTTTATTTTATCAACATACTATACTATGACTTTTTTTCAACTTTTTTCCACATACTATACTATGACTCTTTCGACATACTATACAATGACGTTTTTTATACTTTTTTCAACATACTATACTATGACTTTTTTTAACTTTTTTCAACATATTACACGATGACTCCTTTCGACATACAATACTGACTTTTTTTTTTTAAACATACTTTATTCAGACTTCTTTCGACATCCTATACTATGACTTTTGTCACTTTTATAAACATACTATATTCTGACTTTTTCGACATACTATACTATGACTTTTTTTTCAACTTTTTTCAACAAACTATATTTTGACTTTTTTCAACATACTATACTATGACTTTTTTAACACTTTTTTCAACATACTATATTTTGATTTTTTTTTCGACATACTATAAGTAAGACTTTTTTTTATTTTATCAACATACTATACTATGACTTTTTTTCAACTTTTTTCCACATACTATACTATGACTCTTTCGACATACTATACAATGACGTTTTTTATACTTTTTTCAACATACTATACTATGACTTTTTTTAACTTTTTTCAACATATTACACGATGACTCCTTTCGACATACAATACTGACTTTTTTTTAAACATACTTTATTCAGACTTCTTTCGACATCCTATACTATGACTTTTTCACTTTTTAAACATACTATATTCTGACTTTTTCGACATACTATACTATGACTTTTTTTCAACTTTTTTTACACATGACTTTTTTCAACATACTATAATGACTCTTTTTTTCAACATACTATACTATGACTTTTTTTTTTTCAACATATTTTTTCGACATACAATACTGACTTTTTTTTTACACTTTTTTAAACATACTTTATTCAGACTTCTTTCGACATACTATACTATGACTTTTGTCACTTTTATAAACATACTATATTCTGACTTTTTCGACATACTATAATATGACCTTTTAAACACTTTTTTCAACATACTATATTTTGACTTTTTTCGACATACTTTGATAAGACTTTTATTTTTATTTTATCAACATACAATACTATGACTTTTTTTCGACATACTATTCTATGACTTCTTTTACACTTTCAACATACGACACTATGACTTTTTATCGACATACTATACCATGACTTTTTAACACTTTCTTCAACATACTATATTCCGACTTTTTGTCGACTTTTTCGACATACAATACTATGACTTTTTCCGATTTTTTTCAACATACTATATTCTGCCTTTTATAATGACATACTATACTATGACCTTTTGTCAACTATTTTCGACATAAAATACTATGACTTTTTTCAACATACTATATTCTGACTTTTTTCAACTAAGACTTTTATTTTTATTTTATCAACATACAATACTATGACTTTTTTTCGACATACTATTCTGACTTCTTTTACACTTTCTTCAACATACTACACTATGACTTATTTCAACATACTATACTATGACTTTTTAAACACTTTTTTCAACATACTATATT